>NW_009638049.1:0-34208 GCF_000690535.1 Cariama cristata | reverse complement strand
TTGTGGGCTGGGCCCCCCCCCCCCACCCCTTCCTACTGTGTGGGTGTGAGGTTAATCTCCCTGTGCACTGCCTGTGCAAGAGACCTCAGAGCAGTTTGCAGGGTGTAGACTTTCCTTCTCTCACAACATCTATTTCATCTGTGGCTAAGATCTAACAACTTCCAGGGTGAAGTGATTTCACCTTCTTTCCAAGTCATACCTCAAAGCAAACCATAGCCTGGAAAGGCTTAATCCTTAGCAAGCTACTGGCAGTACTGCTGTAGAAAGAGGAATCAGCAATGATGAAAATTTCTAACTTGAAACAGAAACTTTGCCAATAATAAAGTGAATAATGGTCAGCAATTTGTCTCAGCAATTGACCAACTGATCTGGATTCTCCCCTTTTAGATTGTTTCATCTATGCACAGATGAGTAGATGCCTTATTCCAGTTCAAGAACTCTTTCCTGCCTCTGTGCAAGACACAGAACCATCTTCATTGTTTATTTCTTTTTATTTCCTATTTTCTCTGTGCTCCATATATTTACTTCTCTGTATTTTTACCTTTACTGGTGGTATAGTTCCAGGTATTGGCTTGAACTGTATCTCTTCATCTAGTCAAGACAGTTTTTCTCAGGGCATAAATTTGATGAGAAGCTCATATAAGGTATTTACTTCTGTCTTGCATTAGTCCTCTAGCTGACTCAGCCTGAGGTCACCAAGAAGCAAGAACAGGACCAGAATATTGTAGGTTTATATGTGATTTTTATCGTAATTTGCAGATATATGGCTTAAGACTCCACCTTCCAGATGCAAATTTGAGAAACAGAAGATATTATGGACTCAGCTGGCACTGAAAAAGAAGATGCTTTCAGTTTTTATATATTAAGTAATCTGTCATATATTCTCTCATTGCCCCTGCCCATGGGCTAAAAGCTGAGGGAAGCTGTAATTGGGTTAATCCTCTGTAGTGTGCTAACAGGCATAAGTAAGCACATCCTGCTCTAAGATATCTAAATAAATGCCATTTATGATGTTCTGACTCTGCGGCCAGGTTTTTCAAAGCTTGACACCTCTTTGGGGATAATACTATTGAAATAGCTCATCCTCCTCTCAAATGGAGAAAATTCCAGCTGGCTTGCTGGTGACCAGAGTTTTGCATGTAACTTTGCATGATTTATTTACTACTGGAACTTTCTGGGTGATCTTTCTGGGTCATCGTCTCTTTACTTCATATTTTCTTCCTTTTAGCAACACGTCATATCTTACTGACACTTCTACACTTTGGAATTAACATACTATGATGTCTTCCATTTCTAAACGTATCAAGACAGTTAATTTTGATCTGGAGTCTGTAGGGATTAATGTCTTCCTTTGTAGCTGCCTTGTTTTCTTGCTTCCCCCACCACCAAATTCTCTTCACTATGGATTTATTCCAGCTTTGCCTTCTAAGAGAAGGCTTGACACTTTCGTACCCGTGAATTAACTTCCTTCATTACACCTTTACTTTTCTTCCAAAAACCTACGTAAACACATCCTCCACAGGTTATCCAGCTAATGTTAAACCAACCCTTGCAGAACATTGTATGTTTCCTCAATAGACAGGCAATAAATTCTTGAACTAATTGAAGATTTTCTTTTTAGCAAAAACATTTGAACTGCTGTCTTAAATGTTTGATCATGGTGCTTCAGAACTGCAAAATAAGACGATGTGAATGTTGAAAAAGATTGGATTTTCTCCCAAACTTACATACGGATCACATTATTACACCTAAAGCTCCAATTCTTTATTTCCCACAAGTGAATTGAGAAGTCTTCTACTAGGGAAGGAAAAAAATTGTGGAGTGAAATATGATAAGCATTAAAGCTTTATATGTAAAGACAGATTGAGAATGCCAAATATGAAATTACACCAGATGGCCTCTATGAACACAACTGGCTCATTACACAAATCCAAAGTGCTTTCACTGTGGTTTAAGAATTTATACTAAAGTCTAAATTCCAGCAAAATTCCTTGTATATAGGCAAGCTCGTACGCAGAGCCTGGCTCTAGACAATTCCCAGTGTTGTATTCTTCTTAGGCATTTGAGGTTTTTTTCAGAGGTGACATGCAGTGGTTTGGATTTTGGATGCTTGAACACAACCTTTCAAGATTTTCTTCTGCTTGAGATCTGTTTTAACACTCTATTTTAAAGCATATTTTATGTACAAAACCTAGTGCCTTTCCTGAGATTTAGTCTGATAAGTAATGTTTAGCTGTAGACCAATTTAGCCTTCATAGAAGAATTAAGATTAAGGTTTGGGTACATACTTGACAGTGCAGGCTTCTCAGAGTCTTACAAGCTCTTGTGAGGACCTACATCCCCAGCTTTAGTGCCTTCACAAGTCTGGACACCTCCGTAAGATCTCATCTATCTTCCAGTGACATCTAAGCCAGAGGAGTGGTAGCCTGTGTTCAAATGATTTCTGGGCAGCTCTGATGGCTTCCTGCTTGAGATTCACAAGGAGGCAAATACGAGATTTAAGCTAGGTGGTGCTCATTTCCATGTCTCAATAACAGTCTATTGGCCAGAAAAGTAAAAATCTTTCATCCCATAGTAGCCTTAAGAATGCTGTTGTTCATTTGAGGTTGATTTCCTCTTCCTTTAGGTATTTTGGATTCCATTACTGAGTTTACTGGATACAGATTCTAGCTAGCTGATTCAAAGATGGGATCTTTATAGCTGTAAGGGTAAACACTTGAGCCGCTTCTTGTTTCTGAGGAAAGTGCTCAGTGTAGTCCCTGTATTTAAGGATGAAGATGTTTTGACTGGATTCACAACTCTTGATACTATAAATTCAGGCTTGCAGTGAAAACAGGTTAACGTGTTGAAAAGCTGATTCTGAAAATCTAACTGTGAAATTCCAAGAGATATAATTTTTAACCACTTATTTCATGGTTTTTGTTCTGACAGATTTCCTACATTTTCCCTATGATTTATAAGGTCTTATGAATGTTCCAACCTTCAGAGAAATCTGTCAGCTCTGTTCCTACAGGCTGGATCTCTAGTTTGAATCTCCCAAAATTGTTTGAATACTGTCAGTCTTGTAATTAATATTCATTCTGACATATTGTTTTTGCCTCTTGCATCTATCTTTTTTTAACCCAGCTGTATATGTGTGCTTACTTGATGCAATAATTTCTCAAGCATCTTTCACTATTACCTACTGTGGTGTCGTATCTTGCCAAGAGGTAGGGAGGGGAAAGGAGCATCTTCCTATTGTGTGACCTGTTTCCTCTTCTGCAATAGCCTGCCTTAATTGTACGCTACATTTGGACTCTTACATTTTCTGTGATTAACGGGAGTATCTTGGCTTGAGCTTGTGCCTGTAGGGCCCCTTCCAATTATCATCTGGCACCCACTAGTCTTGCCAGCTTTACAGAAATGTATGCTTCACAAAACTCAAGCCCAAAATGAGTCTGTCTTCTTTCTTTCCTTCTTTTCCCTTTCATTTTTGTTAGCAATTTGGATACCATTGTCTATTTCTCCAAATAAACCCTTTTTTCATATCCTACACTGCACTATTCTACAAAGTAAGCATTGTTATGGCAGAAGGCTCAGAAGGCATAGAAAGTCCTAGAGCTGACATTTCAGAATGATTTTCAGTCTTCTTTTCTTGATGCTTCCTTTCAAAATATTTTTTTTCTAAAAGTGCTGTATTTTCCCAAATGCTTCTGCTTTGTTTGTGTGTTGTTACTTGTTTGGTCTACTCCAGCAGACAAAACCTTATTTCCTCAAGATTTCTTGTGCTAGAACATGGAAGCAGAATCCCACTTGAATATTTCACATTTGCTGGAAAGAAATTATGTAGGAATTGAAGAAATTTGAGGTGTTGTGGTGAAAATAGTCGTGATTTGACTTGAGTCATGGGTCTCTGAAGCTCTTCCTCTGCACAAGTAAATCAAGTATCATTTTCTTGCTCAATTCCTCACTTGCAGTGTGCCGTACAACAATATTTTTCATATGGGTATGACTAGTAGATGCAGCAGCTTAATACAGAATTGTATGTACATATACTGGAGAACAAAGTTAAAAATGTTTCTGCTAAAAGATTTAATGATCCAAAACTTGGGTGCTAAAGTACCTAATCTTTTGTGTATTACCTTTATGATAGGAGTACACAAGACTCTGTGAGGTGTCCCGTCTTCCTGTAAACTGTTTGTGAAGAGTTAATGACTTCAAATCAAGTCCAAGACATAGAAGTACACTAAAGAAGGAGCCATGATCATGGGCCATGAACAAAGGCGAGAGAAACCATGGAGACTAGGGATCTACCTGAGAGCTCACGGTTCTCTCAGTCATCAACATCTTATCCAGTGCTGCCTCAGTTTTACTGATCATTTTCTTTGCAATATCACTGCACCTTACAAAAAATGGGTTTAGGCTGCACACTTGTCACTGCAGCACTACGCTCACATCACAAGAGACCCATGTTCAGTACAATCCCTTCCCTTCTAGCATATGTCTCTTTGATCCAGTAACTATGTAATGACAGAATCGTAGAATCACTTAGGTTGGAAAAAAACTTTAAGATCATGGAGACAAACCTAGTACTGCCAAGTTTACTACTAAACCATGTCCCTAAGCACCACATCTACACATTTTTTAATACCTCTAGGGATGGTGACTCTACCACTTTCCTGGACAGACTGTTTCAATGTCTGACAACCCTTTTACAGTGAAGAAATTTTTCCTAATATCCAACCTAAACCTCCCCTGGTGCAACTTAAGACTGTTTCCTCTCATCCTATCACTTACTACTTGGGAGAAGAGACCAACCCCCACCTCGCTACAACCTCCTTTCAGGTAGTTGTAGAGAGTGATCAGGTCTCCCCCCAGTGTCCTTTTCTCCAGACTAAACAACTCCAGCTCCCTCAGCTGCTCCTCATAAGACTTGTTCTCCGGGCACTTCACCACCTTTATTGCTCTTCTCTGGACACGCTCCAGCACCTCAATGTCTTTGCTGTAGTGAGGGGCCCAAAACTGAACACAGTATTCAAGGTGCAGCCTCACCAGCGCCGAGTTCAAAGGGATGATCACTGCCTTGGTCCTGCTGGCCACGCTATTTCTGATACAAGCCAGGATGTTGTTGGCCTTCTTGGCCACCTGGGCATACTGCTGGCTCATGTTCAGCTGGTTGTCGACAAACACATCCAGGTCCTTTTTCTTAGGGCAGCTTTCCAGCCACTCTTCCCCAAGCATGTAGAGTTGCATTGGGTATTTGTGACCCAACTGCAGGACCCAGCACTTGACGTGGTGTGCCATACCACTTCTCCATTTTCCTGGTTGGAATTTTAACTCTGTCCTCTAAAGAACGGAACATTTTCCAGGGCTGGGGAACTGTGAAGGGAGGAAAGGGAGAGAGAGAAAGAAAGTGCAAATATACACAAAAGGGTTTATAATTTTATAGACTAGCGGTTAGAGCAATCTTCAGTGACAGCGAGAGGGAGAGAGGAGTGTATTGAGCCTACCTCCCAGAAGTTACGTCTTTTTTCCAATAACTGTTTCAGCAGAGATTGTCCTAAAATGGTGATTCAAGGTCTTCTGTGGTTGGTTTCAAGGGTTTAATGACGCAGTTGCTTAGCCTGTGCAAAACCAGAACAGCACCAGGCTGATACAGAAGGACAATGTATGTTTTCAAATTGCAGCATCAAACAGGAGTTTGCCTAGAGTTTAGGTTCCCAGAGTCTGGATGCTTCTTACATGGCAGTTTCAGACTGCAATACCCTATGTCTATGTCAGATCTTGTCCTGAGCTAATGGACTCCGCCAGGCTATGTCAATATGAGGGAGCTGAGGTTGTTTAGTCTGGAGAAGAGGAGGCTGAGGGGAGACCTGATCGCCCTCTACAACTACTTGAAAGGAGGTTGTAGTGAGGTGGGGGCTGGTCTCTTCTCCCCGGTAACTAGCGATAGGACGAGAGGAAATGGTCTCAAGTTGCACCAGGGGAGGTTCAGGCTGGACATTAGAAAGAACTTCTTCACTGTTAGAGTTGTTAGGCATTGGAACAGGCTCCCCAGGGAGGTGGTGGAGTCATCGTCCCTGGAGGTATTCAAAAAACATTTAGATGTGGTACCTCAAGACATGGTTTAGTGGACATGGTGGCATCAGGTATACGGTTGGACTTGATGATCTTTGAGTTCTCTTCCAACCATAATGATTCTATGATTCTATGATTCTATGACTCTGTCAGGCTATGTCAATATGCTAAAAGCAAATTGCTAAACATGAATATATCAGCTAATATGTTTTGCTTATATATTTGCCCAGTAAAATATTACACAGATCTGATTTACAGCCTCTATTCAGGCAATAAGCATTGCTGCGCTAAATGTATATCCTGTTCCACGAGGAGGAGCAGAGCTAAAGCCTGCTGTTCATTTACCATCACCATCCTCCTCACCTTGATGCTAGGAGGCAGATGAAACCCTAGAACATTCCTCCTGTTTTGGCAAAACAACAGCCCAAAGTCTGATTGGTGCAACGTGTTCATTTTTTGATATGGACATACTTCCCAGATGACCTTAAAGACGAGTTACTGACCTGATGCACCTCATGATGCTCTTGCCAGGAGTTTTCAAGGGTAACCAGAACAAACCCAGTATTAACATGTTGAGAGTAAAATAAGAGGAAAACACTACCTATACTCCAACCCTTAGCAAAATGGTCCTCCAACTTAAACAGAGGTGGTAGCTAAAGTAAACAAAAGTCTGTATTGGTCTGTTCATCATTCATCAGTATGTAACAGTATTGCTTTTGTATAATTATCGTTATTCAAACAATCAAAATGTTCCCATTAAGTGGAACTTTTTGGAAAATCTCTGCTACACATTTAGAAGGTTATCCTTGACTGCACAGGGTGTTGTATGACTGTAGCCTGGAATATAAAAGATTTCCTGAGGAATTCTGTGATTCTGTGAATTCACTGGCACAGCATTAAATCCACTGTAATCTGTTTACACTCAGAACTAAAGGAGGTTAGATAATAGTAGAAGTTAATGGACCAAATTGCGTTATATATGTCCTGTGCAATTCTGTTGAATTCATCTGGTTGCACAAAGTACCGTAAAGGCAGAATTTATTCTGACAGCCCTCTGCTCAAACACAGCTTTCAAAGTAAGTTTCAGAGTCTGATGCCCAGGTGAAGTTTTTTCTTACATTTTAGTATTCATCATTCTCTGTTCGCTTCTGGGGCAAACAGTTTTGGGGAAGGATGTTCAAACACAGTTGAAAGGACCTCACCATTCAACATACCAAAAGGCAAAATATTAATAAGTCAATAGAAAAAGTTAATATTTATTGTAGTTATGTAGTTTGAAAGAGGTAGATTTTCTAGTCCTGGCATTCTTCCAGTGCAACTTGTTAAACCAGGCTCCATTTGAAATGTGCCTGCAGCCAAGAATGTGAGAGCTCAGAGTGATGATGTGCAGAGGCTTGTTTGATTTGGGGTGATTTTCACTTTTCATCAAAGAAACTACCTGATCCTCTTTCATGGGTAATATTTCCAAGGCTCATTATTATGCTTTTGTTTGCTTTGGTTACTGGGGTTCATTGGAGGAAACATCTTATTTAATTTAGAGTTTCTTCATTATGAGACACTTCTTGTAAAGATGCGATGTTCTGCTTTGTTCTTTTGACTTCTAATCCATAAAACCCTCTCTGCCTTTGCCAAGTTTATTGACACTCAAGGGAGTCTGCATTGCATAAAGTCAGATTTCATTTGTTTGTTTTCTCTTCCCTGTTGTCTCTTTTTCTAGGGAAAAATTATCCAAAATTCAACTTTTTCAGACACAAATGACAAGAGCTTATGTTTGATTTCACAGTATGAAGAAATTAATTTCATATGGCAACAACACAGGAGATAAATAATCAATTTACTCTGTCTCAGCTTAGAGGTGGTAACGTGCAGATCGAGGACCGTTACTTCTTTAAATATGCTAATTCAACTGACTGTGATTGTCCAAGCACACTTCTAATTAACTTTTAAATAGAAGGGTCTCTCTTTGTTTTTCTATTTGAATAAGCACCCAGTCTCCTAGTCAAAGTAGTTTTATCAACTTAGGTCTGATTTTAGTGATCCCCATCAATTTTAATGCTGTATACTATTTTCAGCTTACATAAGTTCATGCCTATGAAGAGACAGAGGTGCTAAATGGACAAAAGAAATACAGACATCTATCATCACAACTTGTTGGAGTTTCTCTATATGAAACAACAATCTGCCTAGGTTGCTTTATGTTTTTGTTTCAGTCCTCAATTTCCAGTTAATGAGAAGTTGTTATGACTTGTCAGGTGAGAAAGTGATAAATAAATATTGAGTGTTAATTAAATAAATATTATGGTTTTGTAGTACGTCTTTTCTTTCTATTATCGATTCTTTTTTTTGCCTCTGTTGTCCAAACACATTTTCCTTTCTCTACCACACACCACTTTTAGTTCTCCCAGTTTCAGTTTTCAGTCCTCATTCAAACAAGATTTACTTTTTCACCTGAAAGTATCTCCAGTCCTGCCCTGCTTTTCAAACACTGTAACTAAAACCTCTTTAATTTTTGCTCTGGAGGTTGGAATCATGTCTCATTTGCAGTTTAAAGCTTTCCTTTTCATAGTTTTCCTTACTCAGTGTCTTGCAGCCACTCCTGTTGAAACGAACCTTATAAATCTTCCATTTTCTCCCCTATTTTGTTAATGGAATAAAAATGCAACTTATTTCCCTTCCTTCACATGTCATCAAACCAAGTTTCTCCTGCCTAGAATAACATCACTTTTGCTTACAACATATCTTCCTAGCAGTTTCTTTCTTTTCTTTTTTTTTTTTTTTTTTTTTTTTTTTTCCCTCCTGCTCTGGTTAGATGGGGCTACTCATCTTTTAAAAAACATTTCTGCAAGGTATACCACTCCCAGTATTTATTGCTTCTTCTCTTATAAACATTCCTTAGTGTAACACTGTCATAGTTACTTAACAGCATCCCTATGATGAATTTACCCTGCAACTTGCAACGTCAGTGTAGAGATACAGCTAACCTGACAGATGCCAGAGTATTTGTCTTGTAGAATACTTGTGTTTTGTAAAACATGAAAAGCCTAAGATCCTTTAGAAACATTAGAGGTAACTGAAGGGAAAAAGAGAATAGTTTTTGAGTGAGAGGAAGGAATGAGAGCAACTTCTTGACAACAATAAAGTGGAGGAGCAACTTTGCAAAACAGGTTGGAGCTGGCTGCTGTTTTGCACCCAGCAACAGCTGATTACACTGCACTGATTGGCTGCAACACTGACAGCGGGTGAAGCAAATTTTGGCAGACTCCTTAACTCTGAGTGGTTTCCAACCAACACAGATACTGTGGTGATGGACCAAAGAGAGAGAGATAGGATCTGCTCTATGATTCTGCTTGGAGCTGTTTAGACCTAATTTTTTAATTAACAAAACTTCAACTAGACTCCAGGTATCCCTGGCTGTTTGCTATGCAGGAAGCTTATTAAAATTGTCAGCCACTTTTACTCATGCTGAATGAAACCACTGAAATTGTGTGTTACCCCAAGTCAATGCAAATGAAGAAGGGACACTACCAACAAGAGAAGTCATATCAGGAAGCACTTTCTCTGGGGGAAGAGGAGGGAAGCAGCATACAAGGAGAGGAAAATCCTGTTGCAGACAGCTTAGGAACACCATGCTACTTTCAAGAGGAGCATTGATCTAACCAGTCAAAATACAAAAATTTATTTTGAAGTGAATATCTCCTATGATGAAGCTAGATCTGATCTCATCTGAGAACATGGAGAAAGTGCTAGAAAATGAAAGCACACCTTTCAGCCAGGGTCAGAGTGGCTTTCAGAAACCAGCGAGGCACAGACAGCTTTTCACAATGGTGTCCTGGCCCACATTGCAGATTGCATGGAAACCCTTTCCAGTGAAAGGCTCCTGGTCTCAGTCCAAGTTCCACCCATTATCCTCTGCAGGGTGAGTCAGAGCTTCTCAAACATCTATGATGTTATGCCAACACTTTCTTCTACAGTAGGTAAAGTGTCCTCTAGCCTGGAGTCTCGTAACACACGTATCTAAATAATTTGAAATGCGTGTTGAGCTAGAGTTTCTAAAACACAAATATCCAAGGTGGAACAAATGTTTGGGAAGCAGGTTCCTGGAGCAATCAGGAAGAAGGTAGAAGAACAGAGCTAGTGAGAACTTTTTACTGGAAACACATTCCTGGCTTTGTCGCCTCCACGGAATTTCTCCTCCCTCCTTCCTCATCCCTCCAGCAGCACTGACAAACGTGTTCCAATATTATTTCAATATATGACTAACATAACTAGTTTAATATTTCAGTCTTTCCTCACATAAACCTGACAGTAAATTATAATTCCACTCTAAGTAAACAGACAATGGTATGTGGGGCCTCTCTTGAAGAATGCCCTTGCAAAAGAAAATGCAGAATATTGTGAAGGTAACAAAGACAGTAACAACTGTTCAGCTTCATATGTTTCTTCTACTTGCCTTCAGTTCTAGCAGATGTATTAAATTCCTCTGAAGAGATGTGTATTTTCCTAAATCAGTGTGTAACTAGTCCTGAAATTCAGAGCAGTTGTTTGTTTCAGTACATTTATGCTAGCCTCTGAGCCCTTCTGTGAGTAGGTGAAACAGTGGCTTTGAGAAAAGCTAGACTATAGCAGCATAAATACACCCAAGTATTAACTGTGGAGACAGCCAGCGACATATTCAGGAACGGATATTTAGTAAAGGTGCAGACAGCAAACAAAGAGAGAGTTTACCACAGACAAGCATCTTCCTGGAAATATTAGCTAAATTATGCTGCCAGTTATATCAACACAGTACTGCAGACTACTGTGTGGAGAAAGCCGCAACAGCTCTGAACAGCTGTCAGTAAAATATCAGAAGTCACATTAGCAGAGCATCCCATACGCCTAACATACTGCTGACTTCCACATGGATGATATCCCAGGCTGCCTCCTATTGTAACATCTGCAGATTGCTTCCAGTACCAAGCTGCCCTTTTCCAAATAAGCTTGGCTTTCCATGGTGTGAAGGAGATGCAACATAGCGTTCTTACAGCTGTGAGGAATAAGCTGGGAGCTCCTGCCTTGTACAGACGTGTGAAGGCCAGCAGACTCACAGATCTCAGGTCTCTCTTTACATACCACAAGAAACAGGCCAGAAAAAGTGAGTATCTTAGTGGCAGATATGTGACTGGAATTTTCAAAGGCAAAAAAGAGCCAGCTTCTCTTGAAAATTGAGGCACATCATAGTTTTTTTTTCTTGGAAGATGTTGCAGTCTGTGTATATGCACGCATGTGTATTTACCCATACAACATGCTTCTCTGTGGATACACATGTCTGTGCATATATGTATATATGCAATATATACATAGGTTTTAAAGAGTATCCTTCATTTGCTTGTGCTTTCACATCTGTTGAAGTGCTGTTAATTTGCACAGAAAATAGTGTAATAAAGCTTCTTAAATCTGTCCATTTTGTCCTGTAGAAATTCAGAAAGACAGAAAAAATATAATCTAATTTACGAACATTAGCATTACTAACTTTACTTCATTATTCGTATTCATGCTTGTTTGAAATAATATAAATTAAATATTAAGCTTAAGAAACATAGAAAAAATATTTTTAATGTATTTGACTGTTTGGCCAGAGACTGCTACCACAATTTTGTAATAAACATTAAGACAAAACTTGAATAGTATTAAAGAGATGTACCATCTTGAAAAACAGAGAATCATAGAACCATAGCATGGTCTGAGTCAGAAAGGACCTTTAAAGATCATCTAGTACAAACACCCAGCCATGAGCAGGGATGTCTTTCACTAGACCAGGCTGCTCAAAGCCCCTTCCAATCTGGCCTTGAAGATTTCCAATAATGGGGCATCCACAACTTCTCTGGGCAATGTGTTCCGGTGTTTTACCACCCTAGTTGTAAAAAACTCTTCCTTATATCCAATCTAAATCTACCCTCTTTCATTTTAAAACCATTGCACCATGTTCTGCCAGTGCAGGCCCTGGTAAAAAGTTGCTCTCTATCTTATAAGCCCTCTTTATATCTTGAAAGGTTGCAATAAGTTCTTCCCAGAGCCTTCTCTTCTCCAGGCTCAACAACCCCAACTCTCAGCCTGTCTTCACAAGAAAGGTGTTGAGCCCTGTCATCATTTTCGTGGCCCTCCTCTGGTCCTGCTGTAGCAGATCCATGCGTTTTTTGTAATGGGGACTCCAGGGCTGGACACAGTACTCTAGGTGGGGTCTCACCAGAGCAGCATAAAGGGGGAGAATCACCTCCCTCGATCTGCTGACCGTATTTCTTTTTATGAGGTCCAGGACATGGTTGGCTTTCTGGGCTGCAAGTGTGTGTTGTCAGCTCATGTCCAATTTTTCATCCACGAGAATCACCGAGTCCTTCTCTGCAGGGCTGCTCTCAATCCATTTGTCCTCCAGTCTGTACTGATACTGAGGATTGCCCTGACCTAAGAGCAGGACTTACACTTGGCCTTGTTAGACCTCTTGATGTTCACATGGGCTCATTCCTCAAGCCTATCAAGGTCCCTCTGGCTGACATCCCTTCCCATAAGTGAAAGAACTGCACCACCCAGCTTGGTATCGTCTGCAAACTTACTGAGGGTGCACTCAATCCCGCTGTCTATGTCATTGATGAAGTTATTAAATAGTGTTGGTCCCAGTATGGATCCTTAAGGGACACCACTTGTTACTGGTATGCACTTGGATGTTGAGACATTAACTGCAACTGTTTGGGTGTGACCATCCAGCCAATCCCTTATCCACCTAACTACCCATTCATCAAATCCATATCTCTCCAATTTAGAGGCAAGAATGTTGTGGAGAACCCTGTGAAAGGCCTTACAGAAATCCAGAAAGATGACATCAGTTTCTTTTCCCTTCTCCACTGTTACAGTCACTCTATCGTAGAAGGCCACAAGATTAGTCACACATGATTTGCCCTTGTTGAAGCCACCCTAGCTGTCTCTATTCACTTCTCTATCTTCCATGTCTCAACATGTCTTCCAGGAGGATCTACTCCATGGTCTTACCAGGCATGGAAGTGAGGCTGTCTGGCCAGTAGTTCCCAGGGTATTCCTTTTTACTCTTTTTAAAAAATGGGTATGATATTCCCTTTTCTCCAGTCACCGGGAACTTCACCTGTCTGACATGACTTTTCAAACATGATGGAGAGTGGGTTGACAGCTACATTGGCCAAATCCCTCAGAGTGTTGAGATGCATCTTGTTAGGTCCTATGGACTTGTGTATGTTCAGGTTCCTCAGGTGGTCTTAAACCTGGTTTTGTCAGGATGATGTCTTCTCTGACAAGGTACTTATTTTTCGGAAAGAATGGTCTCAATTAAACCATTGCATTCTAAGTTTTCTTTAGAAGACTTTTTTAATATCTCAAAGGAAATAAACATATTTTCTGATGCTAAGTTCTACCTCACATGCTCTCTGATAAAGATAAAAAGAGAGTGACTGCAGAGGTTCCTGGAATTAATTTTTTAAATCTCTGCAGCTCTAATTTTTACATTTTTATCAACATGTCCCTACATATTTAATTGAACAATTTACTTCTTGCAATACTATAAAGGTGGGCAAAGTACAATCATATCTAGTAATCTATTCACAATGAACTGATTCATTCATCTTATCTGCATGACCTTTTAGAGTTCAAGCTCTCTGTATCAAATAGCATGGTATCTCATAATTTTACAGTTGCTATTTCAGAGGTGCAGCTAGTAAAAAAAAATATGATAACACTTGAGTATATCTGTATACCTGTGTGTAGAATCATAGAATTATTTAGGTTGGAAAAGATTCTTAAGATCATTGAGTCCAACTGTAAATCTAACACTGCCAAGTCCACCACTAAACCATGTCCCTAAGTGCCACGTCTCCATGCCTTTTAAATGCCTTCAGGAATGGTGACTCAACCACTTCCCTGGGAAGCCTGTTCCAGTGCTTGACAACCCTTTTGGCGAAGAAATTCTTCCTAATATCCAATTTAAAGCTCCCCTGACACAGCTTGTTACTTGGGAAAAGGGTATATAAATTTATATAAATTTCTCCTAATTTGAACATTTTACACTTCATATTTTATAAAACATAAAATTTGCAATAATCATTGTCCAAGTGTCTTCCCAAGTTCTAGAACTGAAGAAGACTTATGCATTTTCCTCCTCATATGCTGAAAACAGTTTACTGTCAGAATTTCCATAAAACAGACACCAGTCAGTCTAATGGTACATATCCTGTAGGATTCTTTCCATGCACATTTTAACCAACTAGACCAGCATTTTCTGTCCTGTCCTGAAAAGATGGTTTCAGTCTTCCTCAGAAGCACTGAACAAGTGCTTCTCCTACTAACTTCAGTGTAATCTGGAGTTGCGCGACATTCTCTGAAATCACACCACTTCTGCTAAGACGGTTCCACTTTCTGTAGCCGTACTTGAAAAACATTGGCTGAACTTATCCAAGAGGATGTACTTCCAGTCAGCTGAACCTGTGAAAAATGTCCTTGAGAAGACGTGAATCAGGGTGCTTCATCCCAAAGTACATGGAATACAGTGAGATCATCTGGCACCTTCCTATGTAAATACATCCAAAGCATGTGTTGAACAGGTTTGATTAGATAAATCCATTGCATAATGACAATATTTGCTGGAGCTAAAAAAGGCAGAATTGAATGAAAGGTTGGATTGCATATGGATTCAAAACATGACAGTTGGGTTGCCATTCTTACTTCAAGAACTGTGTGAGGCATGGTGAAATTGGAGCATATAAATGATGCTCGCAATTATCTTCAGCTGAGGCCACTGGCAGAATTCAGACTATGGTATCAATTTTCCAACAGCCTCAGGATTTTGCTGAATATTTCCCATTTGCTATTACTTCCTGATATCCCAGCATATGGTTTTATGAATTATTTGAATTTTCTTCAAAACCCTTATAATTAGCTTGGTTTCTTTTGTCTCTGCAAATCTTGTCAAGTTATGTCTTGTAAATCAATCCCTTCATCTCACCCAGCAAAACATAAGGCAAGAACTATAGACATACAAAAGTTAGGTGAGAACAAAGCACACCCGTTTCAACACATGACATAGAAAGTGACTATTGTTATTCATTTTATTCAAGTATGCCCAAATGCAGTAGTCACCCTAAATTCCAGTCATCATAAACTCTACTAGCAGTTATTCTCACTGGAATTAAGCTTTACTTGTACAACTCTAAACATGATTGCTTGCAATGGTCAGTCTGTTTTTTCTTATGACAGTATTTTTTCATCTCTCCTTCAAATTTTTATCTCCTACATTTGGCAAGTGAGCCTTGAATGACAGGAGGACCTTTGTTGTGATCCATGACTCATTTCACTTATTCCCCAGCCACTCCCTGGGTGTGTTTTTATAGGAGCCAGCTCTTTTGCAATCTGAAGTAGTACAGCTCTGTAACAATGTGGCATCACCTGAGATGTGCCAAGGAAGGGACTATTGTGATTAACAGCTGCGAGAGGAAAATGCAACATCCATTCACAAGGCTTCCACAGCTTGAGTCGTGATGCAACAATTTTGTCACACGAAAATGCCTTCAAAACTTCCATTCAGAGGTTCTGAAAAGTGCCACTCGTACAAACTCAAGATGCCTATGCTCTACCTAACTCCTGCTGGTAATTGTTTATTGTTGGAAAACATTTCCTTAAAACCCCTTTAATTTCTTTAAAAAAAAAAAAAAAAAAAAAAAAAAAAAAAAAAAGAGAGAGAGAGAGAGAGACTCGGAGAAGGTGTCCTTTGAAGAATCTCATAAAAACAGCAGTCACTAAGGCTGAAGTTTTTGCAGAGTCAGCTCAATTTGGTATAAAAGCAGCCATGAGTTACAGCATATGGCTCCACATTTTTGTGGAGTGTTTCTGTTTCCCTAGCCTTTACTTTCACTTCTACACTTCTTGGGGCAGTGATTGCCTCTTTCTGATGTTCTTTTGGAGCTCGGCTCACGTGGACTCAGATCTAGGTTAGTACCTCTAGGCTTTCTCAGTGAGAACAACCTAAGAAATAATTACAAGACACTGCATTCTTGTGATCCTCAGGATGAGTATTTCTTATTCATTGTACTTGATGTTTGAATCCTGGCTACAGCAGATGGTTCATAAAGTTCACAGGCATTTTAAGTAGCAGCTGTGATCTAAAATAGAACTGCAATCTATTTCCACAGGGCTGAAAAGTCCATGCACACTTCTGGGGACCCACCTAGTTTCCAAAAAAGGAACACTGTGAGGTACATAAAGTATGTCAGGACAGAAAGGGGGAAAGCCCATCTCCAGAGTAGCCTGACATACGGTATTGCACTCAATATGAAATCACAGACTAGTCTTCTCTACACTAAGTGTTCTTTTCCCTCAGAGCCACAGGAAAGCGTGTACATAACCTGCAAATTATCAAGGGAAATGTTACATTATAGCAAGAAACTGAAAAAAATCTGCACGTGAGCACAGAAGAGGCAATAAACTCAGAATGCATTTGCTATGAGATACTAAGTACTTACCACTTACATTTGACTTCCTACCTGGAGCAAAAAACTCTTCAGTGCAGCGATGGCTAGTGGATTCAGAAAGCAGTTTTGCTACATGAAAGACAGTAAATGACCGGTCAATTGATCAACAAATAAAAAGGAAAAAAACCCCAGCCCTCAGGTCAAAATAAACATGGTCTCAAACAGAGAGTTCAGGCACTTTTTTGCCACTGTGTTGCCATTAATGTTCAAAGCCTTCCCAACCAATTGAAAAGGGAAGTATAAGCCAGAACGAAGATTTTCTTTGTAAAAATCTCCATAAATTGCAAACTGTAAGCTTTATATCACCCATAATAATAGTAATTAATAAAAGTCACCTAAGTTTCATCTTCATAGAAATGTATAATAAATAATCAGTGTTTAGTTCTAGTGGAAGCATTGCAATGTACTCACGACTTCCCATTCTTTGATGCTAACAAACAAAATTCAGCTGAATGGCCCAAACCACAAGGATTAGTGGAATATTCTTTGGGGTCACCTGTCAGGCATGAGCACAAGTTTACCTATCATATCTGTTAACAGATCATGTCTTAGTCTTAAATGATATTTACACAGCAACAATCTTATGTCAACAACTAGAAGACCAACTTGGAAGATGAAAAGATTTTTAATGGATTATTTGTGTATTATTCAACAGCATCTTCAGCATCTTAACACAAAGCAATCAAGATGTCTCAATAGTAAACATACGTCTTTCTTGATACGTCAATTGCCTTGCAAGGCAATTTATTCTTCACCATATAACCTTGACTCAGAGAGGTACGTAAGCACATGTATAATCTTGAGCAAGTGTGTTGTCCCATTGATTTCAATAGGTGATTCATGAATCTATTGAATTACAATCTTAGTCTTACTCTGTTAATTTCTTTGCCTATGAATAATTCGTTACAGTTTAAATTCCATTACATCCTCTAATAGTTTGCTTTGAGCATTTTGCACTTTTACAATACTTAACAATGAAGTCTTTGGAGACCACACATTTATGGCTATAGGTTTTTGTGCAAGGGGGAGAATATAACATTAGAAGTAGCCACTTCATGCCATTAACCAGGCACTTAATCCAGCAGTTCTTTATTTGGTTTAGCACATCCGACATTGCCCCATTCCTAATCCAACCATTCATCTTTAATTGCTATTTGTTTTTTTTTCTGGTGAAGACAATAAGTCATTGTTATTGTTAGGTTTCTGTCTGAAAACAAACTGGGCTGTTGCCTTTGCACGGTAAGTTCTTTCGCTTTGAAAGCTCCTTTCTAAGCTTATGTGTTTGCAGGATCCTTTTCTGCTCTAAAGCGTCTCCCCATAGGCTTTGGCAGATGAACTAAAGAGAGTATGCTCATGCATTCAGGCAGGCATTTGGCAGGATCACAACTTAACAGCATCAACTATTTCTGCCTAGGATTAGCAGACTGTTCCCACTGGCATTTTGCTGGGGCTTCCCTGCAAGTCGCTGCAGAGAGGACCACGCGATGGCAGTACTGCATGAGCGAATGAATCAAAAGCCAGCTTTTTACATAATTCATTTCTTGGGAAGCACGCTTTCTAACTGCAGTTTCAAAGCTTTTAGTAAATTCAGTCTGCCCCAAACCTGCTTTGCAACAGCAAGGAGATAATGCGTGTGAAATCTATCCCCTCCACATTCTGAAGTGTGGTGGTTAATGGGTCACATTCTTCTGCTAATAAAATACTATTTGTTCTAACAGAGTACATACCAACATGAAGGATGACATGATATTTTAGGGCACCATAGAAAGCCTGTAACTAGGAGATAAGATTTCCACTATATCAAAACTTGACTTCTGTCTCAGAATGGAGGTGTTCAGAAGAAAATTGACACTGAAATACTGAATTTTAAGACAGACCAGAAAGGAATGAATTCTTTGCCAACATTTTTATGGAAGTGTTGACTTCCTTTGCAAATAAGTGAGATCTTTAGTGTCAACACGGCAGAGTTAATTATAGAGGGGAAAGTGACATGCTAATGTAGCTATATTGTTCTTGGTTTCCAGAGGTTGAAGTACCTGGTCGTTTCTGCATAATAGTCAATGCTGCATAACAGTATGCCTGTTCAGTAAGACTGACCCAGAAGCAAATAGGAATGGCTGAACAATAAATGCTGAGCTTTTAAAGGTCTGAAGAAGTGTATCTTTCCTCTGCCCCTTCGTTTCTCATTGGCATGAAGGCAAAATGCCTTGTGTGACTGAAGTAGTCCCACTGAGCTACAGAACATTAAATCAGTGTAGGAATTCTTTGTCTTGCCTAACCTTGGACCTCCAAACTATTTCCTTCAAGGCTGCAGAGATCAGAGATTGGTTCAGGCCCTGCCAGGGGACTGCGGGTCTCATTTCTCTACAGTGGGCTCTACAGAGTCCAAGGAGAGAAGACTTTAGTTTGGAAAATGCCAGTGCGCTGAACCTTCTGGGAGCAGGTGTTAGGTCACCCTATGCCTCCCTGGACACAGCAAGGGACACTGTCACGAGTGTGCCTCTTACTACGGCAGTAACAACTGTCACTGCCTGCTCATAACTCCTCACATGAAACTAGCCTTCTTGTTGTGCTCGTGGGAAGGAACACACTGTTTGAGTTTCATGGAGCATTGCCTCAGGCCTCCTCTAAACTTTCTGAGACAACTATGAATACAGTGCGAGTACATTCTCTGGTGCTCGTTGGTGACCAACTACTGGCACTTGCTTAAGCCAAAATTGGGGACTACAACTTCTAAGTGGTGTTCACGTGAGACAAAACAGCCCTCAGCTTTGTTGATCTGAATTATGTCAGTGTTCTATACTGATGTGGCACCTCAGGCAAGCATGATGTCTCCGGCCAGCCTTTATAATTTCTGGTACTCAACAGCCTTCTGTCTCTGAAAACAGTCAAAAATTGCTTTTTCTTTCAGATACAAAGAAACACATTTGCCATGCAATGCAGGAAAAAAAGTGAAAAGGAAATAAATGAAGAATTATCCAAATGGTCAGGAGCCACTACCTATCCCTGAAGAAACGCTGCCATTAAAGCCTTGAGATTAATGCAGTATGACCCAATGGAATATGACCTAGTGAATGAAGGACTGAAGCACTCAATGAAGGCCGGTTTCCTTTCCCCAGTAAGAGTAGAGACGGGAGGAAGAAAGAAAAAAGAAAGAATGGTTTCTTGCTGCTTTATATTTAATGAGTAACTGACACCTTTCCTCTGTTCTTTTCTTTAGGAGGATACAAAGCAATAATTTCACTGGCAATGTTTACTCTTGAGATACTCCAAAACAAGAGGATCAGTCAGAACCAAAGCATGCACAACAGACTTCTGTCAGATCCACAGCACGGTTAAAGGTTAATTGAGAGAAATGCATTCCTCCACAATGGCTAATATGAACAGATTTATGTATGTGTACATTTGTTTACAGAAATACATGTACATTAATTTTGTTATTATGTTTTGCCTGGAGGAATAAGCTGAAGTAATCAAACTTGTGCTGGAAATAGTAACCCTAGCTGCTGAAGGACAGAGAAGTTTATACCTTGTCACATAAATACTTTGCAATTTTAATGTAGTTTAAGGAACACCATGAGGGGGAAACCAAGCAAGACTGAGGACAAGTTTTATCTTTGTAGATTCTCCTCCACTTACACTGGGAATCTCTAACATTTGAAGATCTGTTTGAGCCCATGTGGATGGTGGTTTTCCATCTTGTGCTGAAAATGTTAGTAGTCGGCTGTTTTCCCTGCAAGTGGTTGGTACACAAAAACAAGGGAGAAGAAGTCCTAATACAGCTGCTTTTGAAATCCCTCTGCCACCGAGGCTTTCACCATTCTCCATCTGAGGGAATATGAATGACAAACTGATGTAATTCTTACAACAACAGCCACTGAAGTGTATTACACTAAGTGTTAGGACTGTAACCCTCTTAGCATCACACAGAGGAGAGGGAGGTTCAATAGCATTCCCAAACTGCCCATTTTCTGTTGATTGCTAAATCCTTTAACTTGTTCCTTTTCCCCTTTCAGTGTCTGGCAAAGATGAGTTGTGATTGTTGTCTTTGCTTGCCCTGGTCACGTGTTGGTCTAACATCTCAGAAGATGTGTCTTCAACACCAAGGTCTTCAAAGCCAAGGTCTGTTTCCAAGTACACAATAAAGAATTATGTTTTGGGTGTGAAAGTCACAACGCAAACTGCAGAGGACAACATTACCTTGCAGAAGATTGTGTATACAGCAGCTATACAGCCCTCCTCTACAGTCACATAGCATTACTTGTCCAGGGCATTAAAACTGGACTTCTGTAAAAGCTGTGATGTCCTTCCTCTGGAAAATGCCACATTTTTGGAAAAGCTTGCCATTGCATTGTGTTCTGATTCTGCATTTTCAAATACCAAACTCTTTAATCCAAAAACACATGGCTAGGTCTAATTACTATTCTTAAATCCTGCTAAGATAGCACACAGCTGATGTTCAACTGCGCTTCCTCACTGTGGAGAAAAGGCAATCAGTAGGTGATGATAGGCTAAACATAATAAAGTCATTCTTTGACTGTTGTCTAGGTTTCTTCAATGCTACTGCCACCGTAAATAACCAAAGAAACAAAACCCCCCACCCCCCAAAAGTACAAGGAAATACTTGAATATTTGCATGGTGGGTTCACACGAGAAGATTCAAGAAGTCACAACTGCAGCCATCCACTATTTTTATTACTGCTTTCATACACAGAATGCAATTAGTCAATAAAGAAAAAAGAAGAACCATTTGTAAACAATTTTTAAAATAAATACATTCGAGACTGAAAATTAATATCTGTCAAATATTGCTTAATAATCCACCACAAAAGTTTTCTTTTCAACAGTTTCTCTTCCCTTCTGCCAATACATACCCCCCAATCAAAACTCCTGCATAGGGTTATACCTTGATTTTCATCAGCCACGTCAAAACATAGACACAATAGATATATAAATCTTTGCAATGTGTTTTGCTTCTAGGAAAAGCTTTAAGGAAAGCACACATGCTTACTCCATGCATATTCAAAACTCAGCAGATGTATCATGATGAGTTGCCTTGATTTGGCTCCAGAATTACAAATTACAGCCATCAGCACACATCCTGCCAAGAACAGAGAATGAAACTTTGTTTAGTTCAATCATCCTGCTTCAGTTGCAGTCATGATTTTGTGTTCATCCCAGAAATACTTCCTTCTAAAAGTGTCCTACTAACATTTTTTAGTGTAAGTATTTTGAAAATTCAAAGTAGTTCTTTTGTGCCCTTGCAGGGCTTCTATCTCACCCCAAATCTGATTGTGCTGGTTATTACAACTGACTGGAACTGAACTGATGAAACAACATTTCACTGTAAAAGGCTGGTTGCTGAACTCAGAGGGTTTCACTGGAAATATTTGGGCTTGAGTAGCCTCTACCAAATCCAAGAGATGGCTCCAATGTGACTGGGCAGGGATTCCTGGCAAGTCTAATTCCAGAAATGGGCATGTGAGGAACACAGCAATTCATAGCGATTCAGGTGATCTTGCCTCCTGCTTTTTTCTTTTTCTTTTCTTTTTTAAAATTCTGATGTCATTCATTTTCAGTCCAATTTCTGTTTAAATCAAAGTTTTCTTAAAGACACAGAATGATGGAACACTGATCAGCGGGAAATGTTGATGTTTTGTGAGTTCCAGTAGTTATTCAATATTACTTTAGAGAAAAATTCCTACTAGAAGCCTCTTGAGTAGAAAAGATTCTGAAAGTTATCTCCAGATCACCCTTTTTCTTTTTTTTTTTTTTTTTTCTTTTGTTGTCTTCCTGGAATATAGCTAGGTAGTTTTGGGGAGATGTCATATTGCAGGAGTATATTCTTCTTGTCCCAATGTGGCAAACACTTCTGAAAGGTGCTGGTTTCATAAGATTGTTCTCCACCTGGACTAAAATCTGAAAAAAAAAATCTACAGGGTAATTTCAAAATAAAGTATGACAGACTTTGATGCAACAACTATCTATGACAATATAAAGACATTGCTCTGTTTTGGATCATTTCTCACTAGTTTTGCTGTCTCAGAGCAGATGAAGTCTTTCAAACATTTACTTTGGTATGTGTATCCCAAAATGTTCTGTCAGTTTGGGATTTCCCCATTCATATGACCACAGTATGACAGGGCCAAATCAGCATGGTTTCCCTTAGAGGAGTTTCACTCCCTTTCAGTCCTTTAATTCTCTCCTGCAGCTGAAAGAAGGACTCAGCAGCATCATAATTAAACCAGCTCTGCACAGTTCAAGAGACTAATGAGGAAACTGAGTAGCGGAAAGATGAAATATAAGACAATGACATAGTTCAAAACTGTCCAAGAAGCAGAAAATGGGGCGGGAAACTGTAAGCAATGTCAAATCATAGACAAAAGCAGTAAGTGTCTGTAAAACTGCACTCTGTCTTATGGACCTGTAAAAAAGCCCATGTCAGAGTCACACCTTGCAACAAAGCAAACTTCAGACAATATAGGCAATGGAAAATATGAAACTGTTCAAACCATGTTGCCTGGTGTCAGGCCTCTCTGAACACACAGCAGTGCAGACCAGCCTCAGCAGAGCTTCCAGATGTTTTAGGATTTGGTGGCATCATGTAACAACTGTTGAATCTTACTTTTTCCTATCAGATATCCAGCATCCCATGCTACCAAGACTTCAGAAAGGCACTTGCCAAAACATCTGGACACAACAGACTTATGGCACAGACAATGTTAACAAATGCATGATCAGACATGGCTCCAAAATTCTTGGCAAGGTCCTGGCTCCTATGAAGTTCACAGTTATTTTAGCCATCTAGCATTTGATGTGGTTTCTGTCTGATGACCTTTCAGACTGATCGACATTTTCAACGTATGTTGTTATCAACTTTTTTCTTACTGTGAAGTGCCTGTTCATAGGCAGGTATTAATGTAATGTTGTGGCAGATAACAAAAAAAATACATGGCAACTTCAGTGAATAAAATGCATTCCCTGGAAAGGATGTTTTGCACTTTTCCAATAGGTTTTTCAAGAGAAATTATTATATATAAGCAAAGAAGATTCTGCCTATCTTTCACTGGAAAAAAGGGGAGTGAGAGGCAGTCAAAGGAGATAATTTCCTTATGTACCCCTTCTGGTTTAGTATTAGGCAAACCAATAGATTTAATTCACTATAATATTTTCGAATTTTCATGTTCTGACTGAATGGAAGAAAGAGTAGGACAGGCAGGTACTTATTTAAGGTGGAAATCAGGCTCCTACCATATATCCGATTAGAAATGCAATGCTATATGTTTACTACAGCCACAATGTATTTTTCAATGAATTGTCTAGCCAACATCCTACCATTGAGCAAACGACTGCAGTTTCATTTTGTGTGGCAATCGAAACCATTCAGTTTCAAAGAGCGACTGAAGTTTAATAAAGCGTTCCATTGCTAACCACCAAACAGTGTCAGATTTCCACTGGCAGGTTTCAGCAAAGAAACCTCTTGCTTTTTCAAGACCAACTGAATCAGACATGTGTCATCAAGAATCAGCCTTTTTGTTTTAGCTTTATAGTCACTCTATAACTGACTTGGAATGGCAGGTTGCATGTTAATAAAGCAAATGGATATTCAAATTCTGCATGCCCTGGAAGTATCAGGTTAGGCTTCCTGGAGCACTGTGGGAAACTGAACCTTTATTTTTGTGAGAGAATGTTGGTACTTAGTTCTGCACCATGCCAAAAAAAACCCAAAAGCTATGGAAGATGACAATATATGCAGAGCCGAATGCCACATGGTGGATTCAATTCACTGCTATAGCTGATCCTAGGTACAGCTCTGAGTGAAAAAATCAGCTCTGCTATACCTGACACTGAGACACACACAGATGGAAAGCACTGGCCAGGTACTGTTCATGGCCAGATAGTCTTTAGGATGGTTTCAGACACTGAAGGCAGGGCAAACTTGGAGCCTAATCTACATCATAAACCCACTCTTTCTTATGCTATGTGTAACTGGCAATGGAGCATGTGCCACAGTTCCTCCGTTTGTGCTCAGTCCATACAGTATGGGAGTTCATTGCACCTCACAGACAGAAGTCTTCTCTCATTAGCTCACTCAGACATTGCAATTCATGCTTTTAGAGCTGGGGAGGACAGGTCCTAAAATCCAATCCCTAATGGGCTGACATTACACAGTAAGAGCTTTATTTCACTTAAGAATATGTGCCCCAAGTTCTCAGCAGAGGAACAAAGCCGTGTTTGGTGGTTGGAGCTGTTTACATACAATTCAAATGAAGCTTAAGTAGCTGATGACTAACTTACAACACAAAGATTCCAGTTCTGTATTGCTGAAAAATGTAAAAACAAAACCACTCTTGCCCTCACCAAAATATGTCACTGCCAGAAGCTAATTCAGAAGTCGGGAAAACTAGGGTCCACTTCAAAGTTAATTCTGGTGTTGCCCAGTGTAAAACTTACGAAACATACTGGAAAAAATCAAGATATGAGTCATTCACACCAATCCGTCAAGACATTGTGGGAATCTACTGCTATTACCCTTTGGGCTAAATGACTTTCTGGAGAAATTCCATTGAAAGCAAGTCACAAGAGACTACTTTGGCCCTCTATGGTTAGTTCTTCTTTCCTTTTATTTCTTTCCTTCTTGCTTTCTTTGTTGCTTTCTTGATTTTCCTTTCTTACTGTCTTGCTTTTTTGCTTGCTTTTTCTCTCTCTTTCATTCATTCTTTCTCTCTATTCCTCTATTTCTTTCTCTATTCTTTCCTTCCTTCCTTCCTTGATCTGCAGTGTAATAGGAACAAAGGATCAAGTCAAGGTCAGGGCATTGATCTGAAGGTCCAATGTGCCTTAGAGAGGGCACTGTGGCAAATATAATCAATGCAGAAACACAGAGTGAATGGCAGTGGTGGACCCAGGGAGCTTGTAACACGCTTTGATTCTATGATTCTATGCTTTGCACCAGGCTCAGTCTGAAGGAGGTGGAAAAGAGTGTCACAGAGTACTAAACTGACAATTTCAGCATTATAGTGCTACCTTCTACAAAATGGGAATCAGACACTCTGACAGTGTATATATTACTGCAGTCAATTCACACTGAGAGTTTGTTGTCACAAAATCAAGCTGTAAATGCAATTAGTCATTGTCCCAGTCTCCTATCTCTACCACCAGTTCTATGCCATATACTCCCATTCTTTACCCTTCCAACCTTTCCATGTTTTTTCACCCTGAAGAAATGCATTTTAAGGACATCACAGCAATAAAATCTGATAAAAGTGCACTATGATATGTCCTCGGCTTTTATTAGGACTGACAGAAAAATGTTGACGGAAACTGTCTGAGGGGAAAATTTGGCTTTGAAATCTTATTTCTGGTCCACAAACAACATGCTTGCTTTCCACAGAAAATTTAAGATTTTCTTACTGAGAATCTAATGCTTTTAGAACAAAAGACAATTCCCATGATAATCACATAGCAGCCTTATTATGTTATTTTCCCTCTACCAAAAACCATGAGAGCAGTGTTTTCTGGATGTTGTGGTCTAAGAATGGGATCTAGACTCCTCTGAAAAATGGGAATGTCAGGAACTCAAATTCTCATAACGGTTCCCATAGACACATTTCAGAACAAGATTTTTCATTTATTGGTTTTTACAGAAAAAAATACTTTTTTTTTTTTTTTTTTGATTAAGATTTCCCCAACAGCTTTGATTTTATATTATTGGGAATTTTCTGCTGTGAAATGAAACAAGGAGCATTGGACCTCTCTAGTTTCCCTCATCCAGTAACCCTCATCCGAGAGGATTCTTCTCTATATTCTGAAACTCCACAAGGTGAAAACTGCAATTACTTTTCTACTCTTGTAAGCAAACAACTCTTGCATCATCAACTTTGTGTACTCATTTATATTTGTGCTGTATAAAGCTGAAGATTACTAAACAGTAGACCTAAATTAATTACTAACTGCAATTACTGAATTAATCAGTAACTGTAATTAATTTACCTGGGAGTTAAGCGCCCTCTGCATGACTCCCCCTTCAGATGAAATCTGTGCTCGAAGACCTAGTGCTCTTTGTAACAGGAGCTGCTGCAGAGCTCTGCTCCATCTGGGACAAGCCAGCAGTGCTTCTCCTCTAACCCCTCATAGCACCTTTAACTCCTTGCATTCCGCTGCACCACACGGAAACATCATCTCTTTAGCATGTAGGTGAATCCTAAAAATCCTAATCTACTTGAACACTCCCATAATGCTACTAAGAATGTTTTGGGCTTTTTTTTTTTTTTTTTTAAATTTGTTTTCCCCCTGCCCCTGCAGAAATAGAGACTCCTTTGCTTTCTTACTTCTTTCTCATCCAATTGCAAGTTTTTAGAGAGATAACTTTCCAAAGGACCGTCAGCATAATCTGTTGTGATTTTTCTGCTGCCTACAGGGGTTTCTGTCTTTTGCTTCAGTAACAGAAGAGACTCTACAAGTGGATTTTTAAGGCAGTCTCTCTCTAGTGCTGCACTAAGACGGTGCCTAAGGTTGGGCTCCAGTTTAAAGGGAGCCCTACTGTCAGCTTACAGTTGGTCTGTACATACAAAGACAGGTTTTGTAGTCATGATTTCAGTCACTTATAATGTGTCTGCCTCTTCAAAGTAAGAAGGTACTATATTACCAGAATTATTACCAGACTTACACTACCAGACTTGCAGATATATATATAAAGTATACAGACTATCATTAGTCTTCAGTTAATACCAGTGCTCGCAAACTGCTGTCAATGAAATACGTTGCCACTGCTAAACGTAATAACAAAAATTTGTATCAGGATAAGAAAATACGGTCTTGGGTTGCTGAACAGCTTTTAAGTTACTCAGTTCAAAAGACTTATCTATGAAATTAGCAAACCTTCCATTTCTTGAAAGGCCAATTTTCAGACATTAAATTATGTGTTCCAATAGATGGTCAGTTTGAAAATGTAGACCAAAATGTCATGCCCCTTTCAGAAATTAAATCACAGGAGACCGCAGCTGCAGATCCACTTGGAAAAGGAAATGGTCATCCTGGAGGGACACTAAAGCTTGGAGAAGAATTTTCCGTGGTTGCAGAACTTATTAGTGGCCAAATCTGGAACTGAGTCTGGTTCCTTAAACATCAGGTACAATGCTCTCTGAACTACATTCTCTCTTAACTAGTCAATGAAGAAGTAATAAAAATACTATCACCTAATATTGTCAGAGTTCTTTGTCACCTTATTATTGCTGTCATAGTTTCTTCACTACTAGAAATCTGGTATCTTTTCATAATCAGCATTCTTATCCATCTGCTAGAAAGACAATGTGCCTAATGCCTTTTTTAAGGTTCCATTAAGTAACTGCACTCAAATGTAGGACTTTCTTTGCTTACATCAACTTTTTCTTCTAACAATTGTCTCGGACTATGTGTGTAAGGGCAAGCTCATGATGTCAAAACACACTTTCCCTCCCTAAGGCTCATATTTGCAACACAGAACCAATGCTACTTCTGGTGTCAAGTCACACTTCAGATTTGGTTTTCCTTCAATCTTCTTAGGGTGGAAAGCTTGTCTGATTTTTAATCCTCTGAAAAAGCTATGTGTGACACTACAAAAATTTATATGCTCTTACTGCAAATGAGAGTTACAGACGATATCTACTCAATTCTCATTTTTATGACAGTTTATTAATAACTCATTCTTGTCATGTTCTTCTGTGATCATTTAAAAAGCAGTTTATATTTGAAGGGTATCTTTGCTATTATACTCTGCTCTGCCACGAAGAGTTTAATAGCCTTTCATCTGAGATTCACTCTGATGGTTACAAAAAACTTTATGAACACTGGTGAGTTTACACTGTTAAGACAACGGCTGAGCATCATGATTACCATTGCATGGTAGGAAACACTGGCACCTGATGAGAGAAATTTTGGGAAGGGACTGGAGAACCTCACAGAAGATAGAGCATGACTGGTTATCATATATTGCCCCTGATGAGAGAAATTTTGGGAAGGGATTGGAGAACCTCACAGAAGATAGAGCATGACTGGTTATCATATATTGCCCCTGAGATGTGATGTTCAGCTTAGGAAGTGCCTAATCCACTGACCCAAATAAACTGGAAGAGCAGTCACTGTAGGATTTTGCAGCGCTTGTCCTGCTTCTGCTATCTTTTGCTCACACATTTGCTGGTGGCTGCGGGAAGCAGGGTTTTATCTAGCCCCTTTCAGCTATTCCTCTGCTGTAAGTGGCTTACTGAAGCCACTTTTCCTTGGGAACTGGATTTGTACTTCTGATTCTGAAGAAGTTAAAGTTATGACTTTGCCATAAAAAACCCGACAACATAGTTGCTTCCTCCTCATTTTCTCGATCTGAGAGCACTTCACCAGAAATTATGTACTGGGAGTGAGATTATTATCTGAGTCATACCCATTGAATCTATTTTGAGTTATGTGTGTTACATGCATTTTGTAAGCAACTGAGAACAGAATGTAACCCAATGAGCTCAGTAAGCCAGGTCTTGTCAGTTTCTACAGGAAGCGCAAGGAAAGCATTGACTGTAAGATATCATATCACATTATCTTAAGCCAACATAAGACTGTGGTTCATTATTTTAAGATATTAATTCCACAGTATCACAAAGTAGAAGTTTAATGGTTCCCATGAGCAATTCAAAAAAACTGGAGGCATGACAGGTGACACACTGTCCTTTGCTGCACTAGGTGTGGAAATACAACTTGCCATGCTGAGGACAAACCAGAAATTGCGCAAGAGCAATTAACTAAATCTTCCCTGCAGAAGAATCTGTAGACACACCTTGCATTCTGTAATGAGATCAAAGAGCTCTAGAAATACATTTGCCAAGGCCTTTACAGAGCATTATCCCCAAATCACCTGGAATGTGAGTGACACGGTGAATGCTGTTGTCCCTGCTGGCATTTCTAGGCTCCTATCTGGGATGGCACGCAACTCAAATTTGTATCTTTAGACAACTGAATTAAGTAGCATTAGAAAGAAACATGAACAACCTGTTGTTACTCAATAGATTCAGGACTAAGCAGAAGTACAATGTTTTACATTAGCTGAGCAGTCCTGCCTGTTACTCAATTACCCTCTTCACTGTCTCAAATTTAGTTTACATTTCTTTATCTGCATTTTTTGTTTTGAATTACAAAAGGCCTTACAAAAACCTTGGCTAGGCAGACATTTTTTGTGTCCCAAGACAGAGCTGCCTTTTCAAAGATTCCTAGTAATCTGCCCAAAAGATAGATCTGTACTGTCTAGTCTTTACATATATCCCACATGCAAAGGAATCAGCTTCCGATGCATTATAGTTACAAAATAAACCACTGATAACAACATGTCTAGTAGAACAATATGAGTAAAATGCTCATAAAATTATAAAGGTTTAACTTAAATATGTATTTTATTCATCTGCAGTTTTTAGTACCAACATTACACTTCAAAAACACTAAGCATGCCACCGAAAGACCATGAGGGTATTACTGGGACTTTATAATCATTCTAAAGAAAAATAGCTGTAATTGTATTTTCAGACTGTAGATGTCTATAATCAACCTTATATGCTACACCTCAACAGTGATGACTCAGTTGTATTCTACCTTTCTGTTACACTTAGAGAACTGAAGGAGGCATGGGTAGAAAGACGAAACAGTGCTACAAGTTCAGTGTTTAATTGAGGGACAAAAGTATGCCCCAAAATAAGAAGAAATTAAAAATGAAAATTTTTTTAAGAAATTAAAAATTAATTTTTAAGAAATTTAAGAAATTAAGCCAGAAGTTATTAGCACTGGAAATCAATGAAGTTCCATGTGATGAGTTTGACTGACAGGCCTTTAAACTCAGTTACAGATTTCTCCTCCTTTACAGTGCCAGCCACAACTCGCTATAAACACAGTAGCACACCCAGAGCACTGAGCTCCCCATGCATGGGTTGGAACTACCCCTTCTGAAGAGGGGCACACAGCTCTGTTTTCCCTTTTACTGACACAAATTTAAGCATTTACAGAAAAGCTAATTTCTGACAAAACAGGAGATTTTAATGAAGCAAAAATGAAACCCACTCTGCACTGCGCAATCTCATTTCCAAAGCAAGTCATGTTCAGAGGAGCCATCTTTTGAACGCTCCATTCATTTGCAACCAGGAGTGGGCTGCAGCATCCTCTTCTTACCTGTCACTTTTATTGTCTTACTTTTCCTTGCACCTTGCCCACAGATGAATTCAGACTGTCCCTGTCCCAGTCCCAGTCTTTTCACTCTTCTCCTGATGTAGAATAGTCTCATCCTGTCAACTGCTAGTTCCCTTTCAAAATGGGAATCGATGACATTGTTGGAAATTCCAGTGGAGGGAAAAAAGTTTGATTGGTTAGATGCTGTCCTTGATTTGATGAAACTTTATATGGAAAATCCTATCAGGTTTCCTCTTTTCTTCTGTCTGTTCTTCTCTCTAGGAGGGAAATCTTTGCCCTCTTAAAATATTCTTGCACAGTGTTAGCAAATGAGACATTTATCTACAGTAAGTCTGCAACTTACCCTTTAATACAAAGCAGTTCACTTGCCCATGACATTCAGAGAATTCATTATTTAAGGAGTGAAGTGTAGGTATTAACATAGATAATTGTCTAATTAAAGTGTAAACTGACCAAAATCGAATTACAATAGTCATTATAACCAAAGCAGATCATTCTACCTTAACATTAGAAAGCCTGCCAGGGAAAGTGTCATTGACAGAAACACGTGCTCTCAAAACAATTCAAGTGACTTCTGACTGTGTTCTGAAAAGAAATAGGAATCTGGATTCTTCAGGTCAGACTTCTAAAGAGAACAGGACATGCAAAGATACCAAATCACAGTAACTTTTTCATAGAAGAGGCAATTTTGAAAACTCCTTGTTATTTCAATACAGATTTTTATAATTGTCTCACAGCCATTTCTGAAAAAAATCCAACTGCTGAGTCAGTTATGGCAAAACCCAGAAATGGATGATCTCCCTAAATATCCCCATTTCCACTACTTTGGACTACAGTCCAAAGTTGAAGACTACAAACCACTGATCTAATGATTAGGGACCCACAGGACAGGGTTGGGTCTCTGGTTCCAGTTCTCTCTATAAGTGTTGGCACATTTTGAATGAAACACTTCTTCAACACATCATCAGTTGAATGCTATAGCAAAACTTTGCACTCTTCTAAATGAAAGCCTTCATGAGTGTTACTCTCTCATTCAGTAAAGGTTTTGCCATGAGGAATTAAAGTGCTCATGACTTAAACTTACCTACATTGTCCAAAAAGAGGGAGGTTGCTGTAAGATGTGGGAGATACAGAACTGAAGGCAACAGTAGAGCTATCAGTTAAACATAGCTAGCAAAAATGTTTATTAACTTTGCTTTGAGTAAAATTAGGAAGAGAACTATAATCAAACAGTTATTCTGCCAGTCATTTTTTCCACTCATATTGTTTTCTTCATGGTATTCTGTCCTTTGATGTACACACAAACATTCCAGTAGATTAGGTAAGATCTGGTTTAAAATCAATGCAATTTAACAGTGGGAGCAAACTGAATTAAGGTGAATCAACATGAGAAGTCTTTGATGCAGTTTAAATATTAAGTAAGTAGCTCAAACATTGATTAATCAAACTGGTTTTGGGGGAAAAATAATACACCACCCCCCCCCCCCCCCCCCCCAACATAGGCTACTCATGAATCACAACAAAAGCACAGTGGAAAAGGTAAAGAACTTACCCTGAAACCAAAGCAAATTTGGGTTCATGGGGTCAAATTTTACAGTCCTTATGTATGAAAGGTATGTGCCTAACTTGTGCAAAGCACTTTCTACAGGTGCAACCTGCCCTAGAGTTACTTTAATCTTCACCTTAATTAGTCCAGACTACTAGCAAAAGGTATAATCTGCTATTTGGTTTTCAAAAGAATCTCATAGAAGTGCTGAAGAATCAGGCATTTTTATAAGCAAAGAAGGCAAAATTCTGCCTTGTTTCTTTCTTCTCATTTTCTCCTCAATGTATTAGGCTTTTGCAATTCTGCCAAGGTCAAGGAACTCACATAGAGTGGTCAGATGCTTACAGTGCAGCAAAGAACATATAGCTGTTAGTGAACAGCAAATTGGATGTAAGTAAAGAGCGCTGGACAGCTGAGATATGTCCATTCATACATATTCTGTAATTGAGGACATAGACAGGCAAGGTGCCCAAAACTCAGTAACTTGCCTTAAATTCTCTGCTGTCTCTAACAACAGGATTTCCATGTTGTGGGCAACATGGCCTTCACGGGAACTCAATTAAACTAAAGGCTACTCAGTTTTAGGCAGACAAGAGCTGTGGTCACAGCCATGGAGTTATGTGGCTGGTGTCACTGCCACAACTTTGGGTTTTTTGACAATGGGGTGACCTACACGGCGCCAGGTCTGCTGGCATCAGATGGGATCCACCTTTCTCAAAGAGGGAAGAGGGTCTTTGCTCAGGAGCTTGCAGGGCTCATTGACAGGGCTTTAAACTAGAAATGAAGGGGGAGGGGGACAAAACTAGGCTCACTTGTGACAAACTGCAGGATGAAACACTGTGGATAGAGGGGCAGGGAGCTAGTAAGGGCCCACAGCTGGTGGCCCTGAGATGTGTTGGCCACATGGGAGCACAACTGAAGTCTTACAGAGAGGAGTCAGAGCCTCCTGAGGCGATAGAATCCAATGGGGGAACACCAGTGGAGTACTCCAAAGGAGCTAAGGGGTGTTCTAAGAAGGAGACATGGCCGATGGCCCAGCTGAAGTGCCTTTACACCAATGCATGCAGCATGGGCAACAAACAGGAGGAGTTGGAAGCCACCATGTTGCTGGAAGGCTATGACTTGGTGGCCATCACTGAAACATGGTGGGATGAATCCCATGACTGGAGCGCAGCTGTTGATGGCTACCAGTTGTTCAGAAGGGACAGATCAGGAAGGAAAGGTGGAGGGGTTGCCCTCTACATTAAGAAATGGATAGAGTGTGAAGAGCTGTCTCTGAAGAACAGCCATGAGCAGGTTGAAAGCCTATGGGTAAGAATCAGAGACAGAGACAGCAAAGGTAACATCATAGTTGGTGTCGATTACAGGCTGCCTGACCAGGGGGAGACTGTTGACAAAGCCTTCTTACCCCAGCTGCAGGAGGCATCGCGCTCACACACTCTTGTCCTGCTAGAGGATTTCAAGCACCCTGACATCTGCTGGAAAAGTGGCACGGTGAGCTGTAGACAGTCCAAGAGGCTCCTGGAAGGCATGGAAGATAACTTCCTGAGCCAGGTAATAGACAGCCCTACTAGAGGAGAGGCCATACTGGACTTGATCATCACCAATGTAAGCGAGCTCATTGGTGACATCAAGATTGGAGGCAGCCTGGGCTCCAGTGATCACGCAGTGGTGGAGTTTGTAGTCCAGAGGGATGTGGGTCAGGCAAAGAGTAAAGTCAGGACCCTGAATTTTAGGAAGGCCAACTACCAGCTCTTCAAGGAGTTAGTTAACAGGACCCCCTGGGAAACTGCCCTCAGGGACAAGGGAGCAGAGCAGAGCTGGCAGTTTTTCAAGGAAATCTTTTATAGAACATATGAGCTTGTGATCCCCAGGAGAAAGAAATC
>NW_009638048.1:8146-8558 GCF_000690535.1 Cariama cristata | reverse complement strand
GGCTGCCGTGGCGGGCGCTTTCATGCCGGAGCTAACGGGATGGGGAGTGCCGCGCTGCACCCATCCCTGAGCAGCCCACAGCATGCCAACGACGGGGATGCGGGCAGGGAGCTGGTTGTGCTTCTCTCCCTTGATGTGCCCGCATAGTGCCGGATGCTCCTGCCCACCGCAGCTGGAGAGCCAGAGGGGGCCCAGGCCGTCAGAGGGGTGGGTGATACTGCCGGTCATCCTCTGCAGCATCGCTGTGCCCCAGGGCTCTACAGAGTCCCCCCGCATGTGTCCCCGTGCCAGCCGGGTCCCCATCCTGGCTGTATGTCCCCACGCTGTACATGAGTCTTCATCCCTTGTGTTGTGCCCCTGGACTGGCAGGGTCCCCATTCTGGCTGCATGTCCCTCTACCACCTGGGGCACC
>NW_009638048.1:1621-8132 GCF_000690535.1 Cariama cristata | reverse complement strand
GCTGCCTGTCCCCATACTGTTGGCGGTCCCCATCCTGGCTGCGTGTCCTTGCGCCATCCTTAGCTCTCTGCACTGGCTGTGGAGCCCCACATTGGCTGTGGGTGCCTGTACCACCTCTGTCCCCTTGCAGGCTGTGCATCCCTGCACCAGCAGGGTCCCCATAGGGACATGGAGCCACAAAGCAGCTCCGGGAGAGAGGAGCCACCCATGCAAGTGACAGGTTTTGTCCTTGTGTGAGCTGACAGCCAGACACGAGCTGCTAGGGAGGGAAAGGGGATGATAGGGTCTTCATCAGCACCTGGATGCACGGGGATTAACGAAGCTGGCTTCCTGTCCCCAGCATTCAGGTTGCCTTATCTGCATGTATCTGTTCCTGCCCAGCCACTGCTAGAGCTGCTCCCAATGCCGCACAGTTAATCCCAGAGGCTGTCAGATAGGACAGGGATCACTGCCTCCACCCACACCCTGCCTGTGCCCACAGGGCCGGAGGGACAGAGCTGTGCCAAGACCTGCTCCTGTCCCCAGGCCAGCTGATGCTGGAGACAACTGGAGGCCCAGGGCAGAGGTACAATGAGTTTGCCGTTCTCAGTCTCTGGCAGTACTACATGCAGGGTTGGGAGGCAGGCGCTGGCATTGCCTCTTATCCTGACCTCAAAGCTCGGTGACCTTCCAGTTCTCCCAGCAAAGCTGCGTCTGCCCAGTTCATCTCCATTCATCCTTTCCTTCAGCTGAAAGAGTTACTGTCCCATGGCCAGGGCTGGGGGACTACCCCAAGGCTCTGGGAGCTCGTTGCCATGCTTCGGGCTCGTTCAGCAATTTCTCCATCTTTTGGATGCTTCTGGCATTTGAGGAGGGGTGCAGGTGGTGAATGAGCTGAGGTACCCACAGAGGCTGGCATCTCACTGAGCAGCCTGGCACCACATCATCCCCAGGAGACACAGAGCTGGGGCTAGACCATTCAACCTCACGCCACGCAGATGTGGCTGCAGCATCCCTGCTGAGCATCCTCAGCTCTTCCCAAGTACCCAGAAGACCCACAAAGTCCTGGCTGCCCGACCCCAGTTCTCTGTCATGCCAGGTGCCCTCCCGCTGGCATCTGGCACCCCTAATTTCTCCATCTCTTTGTCCCTTCATGCCCTGGGGCGGGAGGAGAATCCAAGGCTATGCTTCAGCACCATCCCAAATTTCTGACCTGGCATGCACAGTGCCATGGCAGCGCCATTATTTTTTCAGCTGCTTCCCTGTTTTCTTTTCAATCAGACTCTTTTGCTGGGTGACAGCGATCACAGGGGTTGTTTGGGGAGGCCTCAGCGTGCCACTGAGCAAGCAGCTTGCAGCATGGTGCCCAGACCCAGGACCCCGTGGTGGCCTGCCCTGTCACGCACCCCACATCTCAGATGGCTCCAACCCCCGCCCTGGCCGTGGCATAGAGAGAAAAGCATCTCACCCAGGCTTGGGAGAGACCGTTTGGCTCTGCACACCCCAAAGTCCTCAAAGTTGCCCATTTCCCATGGGCTGTGTGGCTCTGTGTACCACAGATATGGCCTGCCCAGACCAATGTCCCTGAAGTCACCAACACTACCATGTTGAGAGGTCCACAGCGAGACGGTGCTGAGTCCGCTGAAGCAGGCACCCAGCATCAGTGGCACTGCTCTCACTCCAGCACCGGTCCTTCCCGCTCCCAGTCCGTGGCTTCTCCAGACCACCTCTCCTGTCACCTCCCAACCCTGCTACATTGGGATTTAAAGCTATGGAGAAGGTGGCCTGGAGAAGGCTTTGCAAGGTGCCGATGGGGAATGATGGCAAAGGAAGCCACCTCAGAAGAAAGAGAGGGGTCAGAAGAGCACAAGCCCCCAGGATCCCTGTGTGAACGGGGTTTGGAGGACTGAAATCCCGAGTGACAGGGTTTTGGTAATGCAAAAAGCATCGGCCCCAGCTGGCCCTGCCCAAACAGCCTCGCTGGGCCATTTCGGGAGCGGTTGTCACCATCGAGTGGCTGCACATGTCTGAGGGGAGCTCTGCTCCGCAGCCTCCGACAGCTGTTTCTGCAAGAGCCTTAAATTGAAACATCTGGAGTGTTTCAGAAAGAGAAACCTGAGTGTTTTGGGGTCCAGAACAATTCAAAAGATCCAAGACAAATTCACGAGCCATCAGGCTTGACTTGAATCTGGTCTTTTCAGCAAGGAAGCCAAAAGCCCCTCGTCCAAGTTGTTTCCTCCCAGCTTTTAGTGGGATTAGAACTGCAGTGTCCTGCGCTGGCAGGCGTCCCCCCATGCTGCGCACATCCAGCCCCTGAAATCCCTTTGTGCTGGCCCCAGAGCCCATCTCGGCATCCTGATGCTTGCTTCTGCCATCACTTTCAATTCAGACCTTCTCGTGGCAGAGACCGATGTAGCAGCACTTTGCAGGATGGCACTTCCCCTCCCCAGGGAGCTGGCACCGGCGCTTTGCCCTTCCCACTCGCTAGCTCTGAGGAAGACTGAGGAGCTTGATTACTTTTTTTCAAGAAGGGTGGATTTGGTTTGCAGAAAGATAAGGGCTGGGGAGCAGTTGTTTTGCTCTGCTGAGCCTTTTGCCATCTGGAACAGCTTTTGGTTTCCTTCTGGATGCCTCTTCCACGGCGTGGGTCGGCAGGACTGGGATTGGGGCGAGGGTATCGTTTGGACCCCCAAGGAGGGGAAGGGTGAAGAGATGGAGCTGGGGGGACACAGAGGTCTGTCCCTGCGCATTCTCTTTGCAGGGGTGGGGGAAAGTCAGCCCAGGCAAGTAGAGAACTGGTTTAGGGAAGAGCTTGGAACAAACCCCGCTGTGCCGGTCGTGGAAGTCCCCGGGTCAGCCCTTCTGTGGGACGTGCCCACTCTGCCTGAGCTGCTGCCTGCCCGTCCCCTCACCGGGGTGGTGGCCATGAGCTCCTGGAACTGCTGCTTCTCATGCTGCGTCCTCCAGCCCAGGGGTGAGGAAGGCAAGTAGAGAACTGGTTTAGGGAAGAGCTTGGAACAAACCCCGCTGTGCCGGTCGTGGAAGTCCCCGGGTCAGCCCTTCTGTGGGACGTGCCCACTCTGCCTGAGCTGCTGCCTGCCCGTCCCCTCACCGGGGTGGTGGCCATGAGCTCCTGGAACTGCTGCTTCTCATGCTGCGTCCTCCAGCCCAGGGGTGAGGAAAGCCTCGTCTTCTCCATCCTCCCTCTTTCCTTTCCCTCCTGGGGAGAAAGGTAAAAGCAAAGAAGCCAATGCCAGGGCTGGATCACCCAGGGTCTAAAAGGAGCAGAGTTCTCCCCAAGGCAGGGGCAATGCTAAGCCCAAACCCCAGGTGAGGTCTCTGGTGTCTAGTAAGGGGTTGTGCTCCTGCAGCTACTTTGTCCTCGGGGAGGTCATAAAAAGCGTCTCCCAGTGCTCCTGCTGCCTGTTCCCACGGAAGCTGGGGGAGAACTGGGTCTCTTGGGCATGGCGTTCCTCCCAACTGGAAAACAACCTGCAGAGCTCTGGCAGGGGGTGGATGTCAGCTCCCATGGCCCTGCATGGCTATGTGCCTGTGCCACGTGTTGGGGTCCCCCGGTCCCTGCCAGCTGCTCAATGGCTCTGCGCCAAACATCTCCTATGTGGTGGCTTTGATTTGGTGTCCCTGATGCTGACATCCAGCTCGGGACGACACTGCTGCTGCGCGGGCAGCCTGTACCGTCCTCAGCACCCAGCGCTTGAAACCACAGCCTCTCCATGAGCATCCTCCCCGGAGAGGCCACTCTGCAATTAATCTGGGCATGGTTTATGCTAACGACTCTCCCCACTTTAAATTATAAATGGCCCTTGGCATGTGTGCACACAAACACACGTGTGTGCACAGAGATCCTTTAAGGCCATCATTAGCTGTAATTAGTGGGATCTGTCACTCATCTTTGGCAGTTAACGATGAGCCCTGAGTCAGAGGAATCCAGCGGCAGATAAAATAAACACCATTTCAAACAGTTTGGAAATAACAAGCCCTCATTAATCAGACAAGCCCCAAAGGGAAGCACTTGGAAAAGCAGCGGCTTCTTTGCTGTTGCCGAGAGCGGGGTTGGGTGGGCTCAGTGCCGCTCCCCCCCCTCCCCAAACCCCCTTCTCCAGCGGGAGCAGGAGCAGGAGGCAGGATGCTTTCTCGTTTGGTTGACTTCATGGCAGGGCTGAGGTGTCAGAACCAGTCAGCTTGAGCAAGAGGCCTGAAAACTGATAAAATCCACCCAAAGGGGCTCCTCCACAGCCCCTCTCAGGGTGAAAGCAGATGAGGCAGGATCTGGCCCCGAGGTGCGGGTGGGGGCAATACCGGTGCAAGGGCTCATCTCTGGGTGCAAATGAAGCAGCTCTGGGGCAGCACATCCCACGGCCACCGCTCACCCCAGGGCTGCACGCTAAGGGTGCGTGGAAGAGAGCATCCCCAGGACCTGGCCACACGGGGCAGAGCAGGATTTGGGGAAGGGGCTGGTACAAGGGACGTTTCCTAGGGAGCAGGGGGAGCTGGGGAGGTTTCTAGCTGTCACAGCTGCAGCTAAATCACAGCAAATAGGAGGGGAATGGGACACACGAGGCTGGATTATATTACAAAGGAGCAGTCCATCATGGGGTATTTAAAATAATCCGCTTAGATGCACAGTAGCAGATTTGGAGTGCTAAGGGAATTGAAGGCGCTGTGGCTTTGCAAGGCTGGATCAGATCTAGTTAAGATGCCACTTAGGACAGCACATCCCATCCTGACTCACTGCCCCAGGGGACAGGCACATGGCACCCACAGCCCCTGCAAGGCCACCCCCACCCCACCGGGGAGGCACCCAGGGTGACACTGGCCGCGTTGGGATGGGTGACAAATGTCCTGTGGCATCTCCTTGGGACAGGCGGCAAGTTTGGGTGATGCCAGCTCCAGAGCATGGAGCCACGGGCTGGATTAGGCACAGGGCAGGGGATTCCCACAAGGGGCCAAGCCTGTGGAAGGCCGAAGGAGGTGTAAGTTGTACTCGGGGTCCAAGGGATGCTGTTGTAACCCAGTTGCACCTTCATGCCAAAGTCAGTTGCCCAGCAAAACAGCTTGGACCAGGGGATGCCCGGGAGGGAGCTGCACCACACTGCCACGGGATGGGAACCTCCTCTAAGGGGCATTTGCAGCTCAACTGGCGCTGGGAACCCAGCCTGGGGTCCCTGGTAGGCTGGGATGGGGTGTCACAGGGGGTTGCATGGGGCTTTTGGTATCTGTTTTGGGTGGGGAGCTGGGGCTGGGGCTGCTGTGAGGATGGGTGGCCCCAACTGCAGGGATGCCAGCTGGGCTGCTCTGCCCCCTGCGTGGGCTTGCAAGCCCCACAGCATGGCTGGTGGCTGCAGAGGGGCGTAGCTCCTAATGCCATGAGCTAGGGGGTCCTCTGCTGGGGTCAGCCTGGGGTCTGCATGGATAGGAGTGTGGGCTGTTTGAGCATCCCTGAGCATCCTCACACCGCTCCTCTGGGCGAGGCTGAAAGCTCAGTTCCAGGGAAGCCAGCTCAGCTCAAGAGAGGGATTTCATCCCCGAGACTTCATCCCAGGCAGGCATTCCCCCAGAAAAGCATCCTTCCAAGAGCAGATGGTTTCCACCTTCGGCTGGTACCTCCAGGCTGCTCTGATCCCAAGGGGTTCAGCCCGCAGTGGCCCTGCAGAGCCAGACCCAGCAGCAGCCTCTCAGAGCCGGGCACCGTTGCCGGACGTGACCCCGGCGTGGAGCTGGCCATCACCCTGCCCATCCCTTTGCGCCCAGAGAGGGCAGGTCTGAGGACCATGCCCACAAACTCTGAGGCCCCATGTCAGATTAGGCCACGGGACTGCCTGTCCCTCTCCTTGCCCTTAACCTCTGCCCTCTGTCCCCCCCCGACCTTGCTGCAGTGCCATGCTCAACACGAGGGCTCACTCCTGCAGGTTTAAACACTGTCCCCAGCTCCCCTGAGCATTAATCCAAGGCAGGATTAAGGTTAACAAGCTCCTGGGGCCATCCAGCCCTCATGCCTCCTGGGATGGACCACTCTGTCCTGGCCCCAGAGAGGGCACGGTGCCCTGCTGTCCCCCTGGGACTTGCTGCTGCCCCCCCTGAGCCCCCCAACCTCTCCTCTGCCGGTATGTATCTCACCAGGGTGCACGGCACGTGTTTGTCTCTCCCTGTATCAGGGTCCACAGGCCATCCCTGGGGCTTTGGGGACTTCCAAGCCTCTGTTAGCACCTTCCCCTGCTCCCTGCAAGCCCTGGGGTGGGGACCAGGGTGGGTATTAGCTTCTCCTCCCACTTCTCTTCTGTCCCCTGGGCACTGTGCTCCAGGTTACTCATTCCTAGATAGCTCTGAGTTTGTGACAACTAGTTTGAATGCATAGAAAATATCTTCATCCCTGGTAAGCCCCTGATCCCTGCCTGCCTCGTGCTCCCCGCAAGAGCCCCCCACTCCAGCCATTATCACTGGGGAGAGGTCACCTGCGTCCTCTCTGGCCCTGGGGACAAGGGACCCTCTCCAGGACACCCATGAGCTCCTG
>NW_009638048.1:1134-1590 GCF_000690535.1 Cariama cristata | reverse complement strand
GCTGGTTAGCCTTGCTCAGGGAGTTCTCTGTCACCTGCAAGGGATGGTGGGGACAGGCCCCCAGGGATGCTCCTGCCATGGGATGGGATGGCCAGGGCAGGGAGGGTCACAGGTGGAGCTGCCACCCTCCTGTGCCTGCCTTGGTGCCACCAGCTCCAGAAAAGGGTGCTTTAGAGAGAACCAGATAACTGTTACCTATTTTTACATAGTTATGATTTTTTTTATTTCTGTTTCGGGTTCCTATATGCTTCACAGTGAGCAGAGCCCCCAGCCTCCCAGTCCCCATCCCCCTCAACCCCTGCCCATCCCATCCAGGGGGGCTCCCCAGGGTATGAAAGGGGAGGAACCCCCAGCTTGCGGGGTGAAAGGGGGCCCTGGCTCTGCCCCCAGCCCATTTCCCCAACACTGGGAGCTTCTGCTGCCTTCACCTGCCCTGACCTGCGGCCCCCCGAGCTG
>NW_009638048.1:358-1072 GCF_000690535.1 Cariama cristata | reverse complement strand
GGGGGGGCGTTGGTAATAAACCCTAATGACACCCTGGGTAGAGGAGGAGGAGGATGACGACAGGCTCTCCCCAGTCTCTTGGGTCTCTAAATAGGCAAAAGGAAAAACCCCTGTTTGCAGAAGTGTCTCCTATATTTGTAAGAAGCAAAGACAATGCTGGGATAGAGGCTGAGCTGAGCTTTTAACCAGCCAGATTACACTTAGCAGGAGCATTTACCTCTGCCTCTAATCCGCCTGCCACAAAGACTTGCTAACTCCTTCCCGGATTTAACTGGAAGGCTTGAACTCTTCCCGCATAGGAGAGAGTTAAGCCTGAGCTGGTGCTGGAGGGCTGCAGGGGCCAAGGTCAGCGCTCCCCCCACATGTCAGATTTGGGCTGGATGTTTTAGTCCCAGACTCAATTTTTTTTTGGCAAGCTGGTCCTGCAGACAGGACGGGCAGGAGAGGAGCAGGTATTGGGAGCCCCTTGGTCCCTGGGAGCTCAGTCTTGGTGGCTTCAAAATCAGAGCCTGCACAGAGCCAAAATTTGGACATTCCTGAGCAAAAATCCCTGCTGCTTAAATGCAGAGCAGAAGCAAGTGCTCTGAAGGAGTCACCCAGCAGGCACAGCCCCTCTTGTTTTCACCTGGATTTCTTGCAAGAACAGAAACATCCACAACCGGTGCTGGGTGGCTGGGGCAGGCCAGGGGGGAGGCTGCTGCAGGGTACGGCCAT
>NW_009638048.1:0-303 GCF_000690535.1 Cariama cristata | reverse complement strand
ACGTCCTCCATTGCCTGCGCTGGATCAGGCCCATGGGTCCTCAGAGCCCAGAGCACCGATGCCCGTTGGTAGGTACCAGCACTGTGGCTGCATGCAAGCAGGATCCGTCCCTTCATGAGTATTCCCTCGCAGGATGCTTCGCCTTCATCCCAGGGAGGAGAGAGACAAAAATCCCAGCCCTTGGCCCCGCAGCACACCCCTATGGCACCCCATGGCACAGTGACCCCGTGCCACTGCCGGGGGCCGCAGTGCCTCATTAAGGGATTTCGGTGGGAGGCTTTGGGGCAGGGGGACGGTGACGCG
>NW_009638047.1:0-2142 GCF_000690535.1 Cariama cristata | reverse complement strand
TTATTTATTTATTTATTTATTTTTATTTTATTTTTTTTTTAAAAGGGGAGGCAAAGAAAAGGTGATGGAGTTGGAACGGGGGAGAGTGGCGTTATCTGACTTTCCTGAAGCTGGGGCTGAAAAGTGGTACCTGGTTTGCAAGAGGCTCCTGCAAAATCCCACCCCAGCGCATATGGACAGAAATACGATGAGGTTACAGCTGGTCAGAAGGACTTTCTGGGCATCCAAGCCTGGTAGCCCATCTCCCTTCCAAAGGCTGTGCCTTAGGTAACCATCACTGCTGCAGCCCCACTGCAAGGTGAGCCCTGCAGCTGCTGCCCCCCCGAAGGAGCCGTCCACGCCGCCGGGCCCAGGTGAAGCCAGCGCAGCTCCCCCGGGGAGTTAAGCCCCACACCGCAAAAGGTTGTGCTGCCTTATTTTAACCTCAGGCATCTGCAAACGGCGTAACCCTTGAGGTTTTCCATTTTCAGGAAAGCTCTTCCCTCCCCATGTCTTTCCAGGACGATGCATAAAGTCATCTCGGAGGGACATCGCCGGTGACTGTCGGGGCTGGAGGGAAGGTCGTAGGGGCCCTTCTCCATCCCACCTCATCTGAATTCTCTTCACCACCTGCCGTATTTTTAAAAGCACTGGAGAGACCTTGGACTCCTCTGTGAAACTCCCCAGGGCCCAGGACAGATATCTCTTAGCTAAATACCCCGGTCACAGGCAGCTCTAACAGAGCTGCCCACAGATAAAGTGATTGATCCTTACACTAATCAATAAAGATCTTGTTCTGAGCAATTAATAACTTTGCCAAGCTTGTTTTGTTTGCATAGAGAAATGCCCAGATTGCTGACCGAGGGGGTGAAATTAGGGAAACAAATATCCTGTTGCCCACATAAAAATACAAATGGAAACCGATAGCTCCTTATTTACATACCTGCGAAGCCTTCTGCTTGCCTGACAAGAAATTTAGTCTGGATGTCCGGAACTTGTCTTACTGCACCCCCAGGAAAAGCTGCGCAGAGGGATCAGAGCTTGCACTTCCATACATTTAGTTATAAATCTGTGTATAGGACCCCCTGCACCAGAGCCTGTTGTGCCCTGGGTTGCAGAAGCGGGTCCCAGCATCCCCCCAATTGCGGGTCCTGCCTCCCCGGTATCCACGCAGGACAGCAAGAGGAGGAGGAGGAGGGTGGGAGAAAGGCAAGGGTGCAAGCGGATTTAGGGCAGGTGAGGGAGAGTCAAAGGGGAGCAAACTGGGACCCGAAAAGGGAGAGAGACTGAGGCTGTGAGGAGATGGGGCTGGAGGTGGGGAGAGGAGGAGGATGGTCCATGGGTACCATCCTGTGCCTTCAGGAGCCTGATTCGAGCCTGGGCTCCAAGCTGCTGCCCCTGCCCGGTCACTGACAGCAAACCTGCAGGCAAGGGACGGCTCCCAGCCCCAGCCCGGTGCTGGGTGGCACAGGACCTGCCTCCTGACGGGGTTCCAGCGGCAAAGCAGCGCCGGATGGACCGCAGGGGTCTGGGCTCTGCGCGTGTCCCCTGTGACGGGGCCACGCTGTCCCTCAGACTGTATTGTAAAACGTGCAGTTGCTATTTTATGAATAAAATCTGTTTCTATTCCTTACTGAAAGCAAACCTGTTTTGGAGGGCTTTTCAGCACCTGATGCCTGTGTCCTGCCACCCCCTAGACCTGCTGAAAGCCAAACCATCAGGGGAGTGAAGCGAACGATGCGGATTTTCACACCAAACCCACGTGGCTTCGTTTTGCTCAATCGTCGAAATTAAGTCTTTATTGGTGAGTGAAAACAGGCTGGGAGGTTTTATCGGAGTGCGTGTTTCACAGGTGGGGGAGGCTTTTTAGATAGTTATTTGTTTGTAGGATCATCAGGAAATGTTGCTTCAGGAAAAAAGGTGGAAGAGCAGAGGTCAGGCTACCTTTTCTGTGGGAGTTTGTTCTCTCTTCCTTAGACAGCCCCAATAACTGTGGTGGTTTTGTTGGAGAAGGTTGTACTCTCAAACCATGAGGATGCATTGGGCAGAGCTACCGGATCCCTTCCAGCTCCAGGGAGTCAATAAATGACACTGAGCCAGGGATAAGCTGCTGCTCAGCCCTTCCTCGTGGTCTGGTGCCTTCCTCATCTCCTCCTCCTCCAG
>NW_009638046.1:0-3172 GCF_000690535.1 Cariama cristata | reverse complement strand
GGACTTGGGCTGGGGAGTCCGTGAGCGGGCTCGGGCTGAGCTCCGTTCCTCCGCCCCGGGCGGCTGCTGAAGGGAGGCAGGCGGCAGCCCCTTTGCGAGGGGAGGTGGCTTCCAGAGCTGCGGGGAAAAGCTGCTGTACGAGCACAGGCAGAAAGTGCCCCCTCGGGTGGAGCTGAGGGCTGCTAAGGAACGGGCTCAGAGAGGGTTAAACGCTCGCAGTGTGAGGTTTTGATAGAGTTGGCAAGTCCGTAACAGGTTTCTACAGAGCTACACGTCCATAAAACTCACAAAATGACGTCATAACTTAGGAAGGAAATAACGCTATCCAGGCTGTGAAATCCATAACGTTTTTCACTAGTGATGAAGGGTGAGCAGCCAGGTACCTAACCCGTAGTGAAGACTGTGGGTCTTCCCCAAGGTTAATTAGGGAAACGAAATTACTGTAATCATAGGTCTCGCATGTGCTGTGATCCGTTCTGCACCGACTCCTAGAGAAAGCGTTACCAGATGAAAGTGCAAAGGCAATTTTAGCTATTCATCTTTCACAGGCATCAGGCTAGAGCTGAATGCTGTGGTAACACTGGGATAATGATGAGGTTTATATTGCTGCAACGTGCTGTGAAGCAATTGCAGCTTGAGACCTGAAGCAGTGACATCGCGTCACATTTTGTTAGTATGAGCATAGTCTTAGAGCTATAAGAATAACTATAGCATGTACCTCTAACTGTCAGAAAGTCACTTCGTATTCTATTCTTCAGCTTCATGCCTTTCAAAATGTCATAGGTAGTGAAATTGGGTTTGCCATTTGTTCATTTAAACATAATTCTCATTTCAGTGGAACCAATTTTGAAATTATCATCATAGATGACGGAAGCCCGGATGGGACACAGGAAATTGCTGAACAATTGGAAAAAATATATGGATCAGATAAAATAGTGAGTTGTATAATCTGATTTTTATTTTTTTTTAATTTTTATTGTACTGGAAGGTACTTCAGAGAACTGGAATGGAGTCCCTGGATTCTGCAATTTCTTTACATCCTTAAACAAGTTATTTAAGTTTTTGCACACCATTTTAGACAAATGTGAAATTACGATAGTTATGCAGCTGCTTAGCAGCATTATGAACTAATATGCAGAATCATGAATTAATGTTTGCAAAACGTTTTCAATACTTTGTGCATTACTGTGTGCTATCGAGTAATGAATAGTGGCTGTTGGTGTACTTTGTGCATGCCTGAGGGAAAGATGAGGTTTGGATAAGCTTTAACTTCATTTTAAGTGACTGCAGGAATAGCAAAATTGGAAAGATGAAAGCTAGTCTGGTCTTGTGATTTGTTTTTAATTGGTCTAGTTACATTCCTCAATAACAGGACTTTATTATTAATGTATTACAGTATAACCATCAATTATATAAAACAAGATACTGTCATTTACTTAGTGCTTGTGAGTCATTAAAGCCACCTTTTTTTTTGGCAATAAGAGCTTTCTCACAGAACAGTGTAAAAACCCAGTGTTCAGTTTGACAGTTCTGTGCTGTAAGCAGTCAGACACTTTCCTAATCTATTACTGTGTAAATGTAAGGTTTTAAGAAGTATTTGTGAATTAAGTACCGTTTATAGAGATTGCTTTAAGAACAATGTATGTAGAAAATTTGAGAGTGTTTTTTTTCTTTTTTGATACTAGTAAAAAGTTTAGAAAAGTTTAGAAAAGTTTAAAATAGTTAGCCAGTCTTTCCTCACTGATGAAGAGCTTAATTTTGAAGTTTAATCTGTGGACCAACCCCTGCAGCAGTGTTGAGCCAAGCACACTTGAGTGGAATTATGTGAAGGCACTGCCATCAGCTCACACTGATATTACTGCAGAAGTGTAAATCAGCTGTGGTTTCTCATTAGGTGAATTTTCATTGTTTCCTGATAATTTTGCCTTTTTTTTTTTTTTTTAAGCTGAAATTCTTTTGTTTGTTTCCTGAGCAAAATCATTGTTCTGATTTGTGCTCAGGAGTTGTTATCCAAATAACTCCACAGGGCTTCTTGCTTACTACATTGTGCTTACTGAACATGGTATGTAGTTGACTTAATGAGAGGCCAACATGTTCAAGTAAGTAGATGAGGAATCAAAGTGGGGTTTTTTGTTAGTGTTCAAATGTAACTATTTATTAAAGAAAAAAACCAGAAATGAAATAAACAAATCAGCAGAAGCAGTAATGATTACTAACTCTTTCATATCCATGTCCTTCTCTAAATTACATTACTTATGACCTCTCAGATAATGCATCAAAATTAGCCAAGATTAAAAGGGAGATTTAAAATTTGTTTCTGAAGTATATTTAGATGACTGCTTAAATATCTACTCTCTCCTCCCCAAATGCTGACTTGTATCAAAGGCACTTTAGGAAGAGCTGAAAGTTAAATTACTGTCATGATGATCTAAAAGTTAGATTCCTCTTTTGTTAGTGGTGGTGCCCCCTTCTCCCCCTGCACTCCATATGGCCCTGCAGGAGCTGAAGATACTTGGCACAGGTTTAAAGCTTGGTCACTCATATTCTGAAAGATTAATAATATTGTTATGTGGCCATTATTCATGGGTTATATCTATATGGACATGAAAATCTTGAGATTTATATTCAGTACTAAAAGTATGCTAAATCACTTTGGGAAACTTGCTAAAATATTTGCTGTTAGTGTTTGTCATTCCTTAAAAGTAATGGTGCTGGGGAGGCTGTTGTTCAGATTTATAACTATTTCAGATAGTGATATTTCAGGAGATCCTTTAGTTACTGAGATGACTTTTTTAATTTTGTTTTTTACTGCAGAACTACTAAGTAAAGCTTAAAAGTATGACTTGATCAAATACCTGTTTAATGTAATGGTTTGTTTCTCCTGTATTTTGACAGATAAATTTATTTTTATATATTAACTAGATTTCTAAAAATGAAAATATTTTAAAATATTTTTATACCGTGAAAATAGCAAATTTTAAGGTGTCACTACAATTAATTAAAAACTGTACTTCAAGTAATATATGTATCTTTTAATATATCCTGCAGCTTCTAAGACCCAGAGCAAGAAAGTTGGGCCTCGGTAAGTCCTTATCAACTCTGGTTAGTACTAAAAAAACCAAACAAAAAAACACCAAAAAACTCTGCTGTATTCTTTGATTGGTTCTAGTTT
>NW_009638045.1:4451-4881 GCF_000690535.1 Cariama cristata | reverse complement strand
GAGCGGGTTAGCCCCATGGGGGATGCTGGCCTGGCCCTGCCTGGCAGCGGGAAGCACCATGACCCATGTGGGGATGCCGGCAGGAGGTTCCTGTCTGCGTAGTCATGGCAACGCCAAGTAAATAAAACACCTTTGCGATGGGTAAATTCGGCGGGGAATGGCTGTGGGGAGAGGGTGAGGGCCGAAACGGTCAGGGTGAGTGCAGGGAGCCCCTTTCCACCAAGAGCGAGGGGCTCATGTCGCACCGTAGGGCAGCGTGCCCGTCCGATCAGTGCCGAGGGATCTCTCATGTCAAAGTCAAAGCTAAACCCCGAGGCAGTGCTGGGCATCAGCTCTTGGCTACCCAGAAGCTTGTGCTGGGCTACGGAGGCGGTGCTGGGGCACCACGTCCTGCCGCTGCTGCACCCTCTGGCTCCCCCGTGCCCCCGGG
>NW_009638045.1:2559-4411 GCF_000690535.1 Cariama cristata | reverse complement strand
ATTGTAAGAGTTTGGCAGTCTCCCCCTGCCACTGCACAGCGCGGGGCCTTGGGGCCGAAATGCGGTTGATAAAAGCGCTCGTGCAGATCAACTCGACAGAGCTTGTCTGTCTAATGTGGGGAGGGATCGTTGCTTGCGGGTGCGGGTAGAGGAGGGCTCCTTCCCAGCCGTGTTTGAAGCACGCTGGCCTTGGCATCTGGTTGGAGCCTGCCTTGCTGGCGGGAGCCTTGTTTCACTCTACTTACATCTGTGCTTTTTCTCTCCTTGTTTTTTTTTTTTCCCCCCCTCCTTTCTCTCTCCATTAGCTGCTGCTAGAAGAATACGCGAACAGCGACCCCAAACTGGCACTTACAGGCATCCCCATCGTCCAGTGGCCCAAGAGAGATAAGGTAGGAGCTGCGAGGAGGGGACCTGGGTGGGTATCGCATGTGGTTTTGGGCTGATACCTGCCCTCGATTAAGTCGCCATCTGTGACTGGGATGTGGTGGCACTGCTTCTGTACCTGCCTTGGGAGCCCGAGCTGGTGGGCAGAAGGGGAGCGGTGCGGAGGCAGGGCATGGGGTGCAACCACCTCCACGGCACTGCAGGCAAACCCGTTTGCTGGCAGCGATGGAGGTCCCCCACCGTGCCGGTTACCCCGGCTCAGCCGATGGTTGGTAACAGGTTCAGCCCCAGCTGCTCCATGTTCTCCAGCCCCTCAGTTGTGCTCAGAGAAGATGGAGCTCTGCTGTTGGTGGACGGGATGCTCCTCTAAAGGGTGCTCTCCTGGCCGCTCTCCGGCTTGACAAGGGAGGCCTGGGTGGTATGAGTAACGTGTGTCAGGGGGACGTACCGCTGTTGCATTCCTCGAGAGATAAAGGGCGAGGTGTGGGGGTTCATGATTAGCATCAACCCTGCTTGTTGGGTGGGCAGACCGACCCCTCGCTGGTAGGTGAGCATGCCCCTTGCATCCCTGCCCCTGCCAACATGCTATAGCGTTGGCTCTTGCAACCCCAAGGAAGGCAGCTCCCTCCTGGCGGGGGGTCTCTACCCACAGATAGCAGCCAGCTTCTCAGGAGAGGGACCTTTTAGTGTGTCCCTGCCCTTCCCTCTCCAGCTGTGCTCCTGACCCAGGGCCCGGGCTGAGGTCGCTGGGCAGGTGGAGGCGAGGAGCGGACTGCCGCTGGCCGGCCGGACTTCCCCTCCGCAGGCTGCTTTCCCGCAGCCCGCCAGGACGGCTCCTGTAGTCACTGCTTCCTTCCTGCCAGGAGACGGGCTCACCGATGGGCGTTTGGGAAGAGCAGGACCCCATTGCACTGGGAAGGGTGGGTTACACCCCGTCTGGGTGTCTGGAGCCAAACAAACCTCTTGGATTGCCCTTTGGAGTTGCTTGTCCCTGCCTGCTCTGCCCAAGGGGATCCACTGTGATTTCCTGGTCCTTCAGCAGCACAAGCATCTCGGGCAGCTTTGCTGGGAGAAGAGACCTGGAGACATCTGCACGCTTTAGAGGCAGCACTCAAATGCTTGCCACATCCCCGACCCTGTCCTTGTGCTGGGGTTTTTTTGGGTGCCTGCCCTGCCATAAGTCCATCAGCCGTGGTGCGTACGCCATCACGGCCCATTCCGGAAGGATACTGCAGCCAGTGTATTTGCTGTGAGAGCTGGTGGGGTGCGTGGTGACAAGTGTCTGCTGGAGAGCTGTGCTGTCCTACCTGCACTGTAAACCAGGGTGCTTGGGTGTTCCCAGCACTCTTCCTTGGGGAAAGGAGTGACCAGAGCACCCGTGTCGGAGCTGAGCCCCGTCCCCTTGTGCAGCTGACGGAGGGACCTGGGCGGCACGGAGAGAAGACAGCCTCTCTGTCTGTCTGGGTGG
>NW_009638045.1:0-2533 GCF_000690535.1 Cariama cristata | reverse complement strand
GTAAAGAGTGACTGTTGTTGAAGCACCGCGATGCTTTTGGGACTCAGCAGCCCTTTTCAGACCCCTTTTTGAGTGCTGATGGGGAGTGGGAGGAGAGGAGAGCTCTTGGTGTGGGATGGCGAAGGCTGAGTGAGTCCGTTTGAGGAGAACGGCCCGGGACAGCGCTGATACAGGCTCCTTTGGGAGAGGTGAGGGAGCGGGGCTGCTCTCTGGCCTGTGTTCTGAGGTCGCAGCAAGGGAGCCGGGGATCAGAGGCTTTCTGATCCAGCAATTCACTCGTCACACGCCACTTCCCTCTCTATTTCTGTTGCCAGCTCAAGCTCCAGGCCCGGCTGAGGGTACGCCTGCCCACCATCCCCATCACCAAGCCGCACACCATGAAGCCAACTCCCCGCCCGACACCAGTCAGGCCTACGGTCTCTCCCATCGTGTCAGGCGCCAGGCGGAGGAGGGTGCGGTGCCGAAAATGCAAGGCTTGCATGCAGGGCGAGTGTGGCATGTGCCACTATTGCAGGGACATGAAGAAGTTTGGCGGGCCTGGCCGCATGAAGCAGTCCTGCGTCCTCCGGCAATGCTTAGCGGTGAGTCTGCGGCCTGATCCTTTTCTCAGAAGTCCGCTGCAGCCTGGCAGCAATTCTGTGTGGCCGATCAGGGTCAGAGAGAGGAGGGCAATGTCTGAGTTTGATTCCCAGGGGATAGTTGGCCCCTTCCCCATTGTTCAGACTGGCTGGATAGATGAGGGGAGAGCAGCGGATGTTGTATACCCTGACTTCAGCAAGGCTTTTGACACTGTCTCCCGTAACATCCTTACAAGTAGGCTCAGGAAGTGTGGGCTGGATGAGTGAGCAGCGAGGTGGGTCAAGAACTGGCTGAATGGCAGAGCCCAGAGGGTCGTCATCAGCGGTGCAGAGTCCAGTTGGAGGCTGTAGCTAGTGATGTTCCCTAGGGGTCAGTTCTGGGTCTGGTCTTGTTTAACCTATTCATTAACAGCCTGGATGAATGATGGAGCGTACCCTCAGCAAGATCACTGATGGTACCAAACTGGGAGGACTGGCTGATACACCAGAAGCTGGGCTGCCATTCAGCAAGACCTGGACAGGCTAGAGAGTTGGGCAGAGAGGAACCTGATGAAGTTCAGCAAGGGCAAGTGTAGGGTCCTGCACCTGGGGAGGAATAACCCCATGCACCAGTACAGGCTGGGGGCTGACCTGCTGGAGAGCAGCCCAGCAGAGAAGGACCTGGGAGTCCTGGGGGACAGCAAGTTGCCCGTGAGCCAGCAATGTGCCCTCTTGACCAGGAAGGCCAATGGTACCTTGGGGTGCATGGGGAAGAGTGTGGCCAGCAGGTTGAGGGAGGCTCTCCTCCCCCTCTACTCTGCCCTGGCGAGGCCACATCTGGAGTGCTTGGCCCAGTTCTGGGCTCCCCAGTTCAAGAGAGACAAAGAACTGCTGGAGAGAGTGCAGCGGAGGGCAACGAAGATGATGAGGGGACTGGAGCATCTCCCTGATGAGGAAGGGCTGAGGGAACCAGGTCTGTTCAGCCTGGAGAAGAGAAGACCGAGAGGGGATCTCACCAATGCTTATATATACCTTAAGGCAGTCTCTTTTCAGTGGTGCCCAGTGACAAGATCAGAAGCAAGGGGCACAAACTGAAACACAGGAGGGTCCGTCTGAGCATCAGGAAACACTTCTTCAGTGTGAGGATGACTGAACACTGGCACAGGCTGCCCAGAGAAGTTGTGGAGTCTCCTTCTCTGGAGATATTCAAAACCTGCCTGGACGCAATCCTGTGCAGCTGCTGTAGGTGACCCTGCTTTGGCAGGAGGTTGGACTGGGTGATCTCCAGAGGGCCCTGCCAACCCCCACCAGTCTGTGATCCTGTGGGGGATGAAAAGAGGAAAGAGGGAAGGCTGGTCCCGCCTTGCCGTGGTTTCACTCCTGCTTTCCTTTGTAGCCCAGGCTGCCTCACTCGGTCACGTGTGCACTTTGCGGGGAGGTGGATCAGAACGAGGACTCGCAGGACTTTGAGAAGAAGCTCATGGAGTGCTGTATCTGCAACGAGATTGTTCACCCTGGCTGCCTGCAGGTGAGCAGCACGGGCGCCGGGGCAGAAGGGTCTTGGCTGTGGGAAAGGACTGCTGCTGACTGCCCCCTTCTCTTTGCAGATGGATGGGGAAGGGCTACTCAACGATGAGCTCCCCAACTGCTGGGAGTGCCCCAAGTGCTACCAGGGTGACGACGCAGAGAAGGGCCAGGTAGGAAGCAAGCTGTGCTGTGGCAGGGCAGGACGCATGTCCTCCATCCCACCGCATTCTGCTAGGGGATGGGCAGTGTTCAACCAGGCCAGGCTGCATGGGTGGGCTGGAGGGGAGGCAGGCACCAGTGCAGTCCAGGGGACCAGTTGGGCAGTGACTGGTGAGGGCGGGGGTCACTGGGGATGCAGCACAGCAGCACATTGAGGCCTGGCAGCATCCTGCCACGGTTTGGTCCTGGTATCCTGCAGCAGGGTGAGCTGACAGCCCCCTGCGCCTTGT
>NW_009638044.1:40431-55204 GCF_000690535.1 Cariama cristata | reverse complement strand
AGGAGGAGTAACCCCATGCACCAGTACAGGCTGGGGGTTGACCTGCTGGAGAGCAGCCCAGCGGAGAAGGACCTGGGAGTCCTGGTGGACGACAAGTTGCCCATGAGCCAGCAATGTGCCCTCACGGGCAAGAAGGCCAATGGGGTGCATGAGGAAGAGTGTGGCCAGCAGGTCGAGGGAGGTTCTCCTCCCCCTCTACTCTGCCCTGGTGAGGCCACAGGTGGAGTACTGTGTCCAGTTCTGGGCTCCCCAGTTCAAGAAAGACAAGGAACTACTGGAGAGAGTCCTGCGGAGGGCAACAAAGATGATGAGGGGACTGGAGCATCTCCCTTATGAGGAAAGGCTGAAAGAACTAGGTCTGATCAGCCTGGAGAAGAGAAGACTGAGAGGGGATCTCATCAATGCTTATAAATACCTTAAGGGTGAGGGTGTCAAGAGGATGGGGCCAGACTCTTTTCAGTGGTGCCCAGTGACAGGTCAAGGGGCAACAGGCACAAACTGAAACATGAGAAGTTTCATTTGAATATGAGGAAAAACTTTTCTTTGAGGGTGGCAGAGCACTGGCACAGGCTGCCCAGAGAGGTCATGGAGTCTCTGTCTCTGGGGATATTCATAACCTGCCTGGACACAATCCTGTGCGGGGGTTGGACTAGATGATCTCCAGAAGACCCTGCTAACCCCGACCGTTCTGTGGTTCTGTGAAATAATCTTCAATAAAGTATATGTACAAAGAAATTAGGAAAAAAATTATGATGGCATACACTGTTGTCAAAAAATGCTCTGGAAAGTCAGTGGTGTGTGAAATAAGCTTCTTGGATTTACATATTTGATACAGATTTAACTATATAAAGACTACACTGGCAAATAGAACAGTATTTTTATATCATATTAAGCCCCTATATACATTTTAAGGTACCTAAAATAATAGACTTCTGAAAGATGCACATGACCTCCTGTGACCACTACTTGCAAAGGATATTTGGAAATTCGACCTTTTAATTAAAGGCTTCTATTTCTCCTAGCAAGCTCAGAAACTGATGCTTTATTTTAGCACCATGAAACATGTTGGTTTGCAATCTTTTTTACAGCTTTGTAAAACAAACAATATAATTAAAAGCTGTAGCTGCATTTTGGTGGAATCTGTAACAGAGTAAAATTAAGAATAAATTTATCTGAAGTTTATTTTGCTTTTCCTACTGCCATTTGGAAGGCATTCCAATCATATCTGCTATTGCTAGCAAGTAATTGTTTCAAAATCTGCATTGCATTTACTTTGACAATTCCTGTGTCTAACGCCAATCCTTGCTTCGCTGGTTTGAAGGCTATGTATGTCCAACCAATGGTCACAGACAGACTTACTTTTAATGAAAACTGGAAAATCAGATACTCCCTTTCAGTGAGGCACACTAATTTTATTTCTGTGATTATTTAGTTTGCTACAGGTTTCCCTCTTAACCTGCCATCAGCTGGCTTCCAGCTATGCTATGACAACAAAGAGAGCTCCTTTTTTAATAAGAATTTATATTCTTCCAACGCTATGCCCCCCCATCAGCAGTTAGTAGGAACACAAATGAAAAGGTTTGCCTGTTCACAACTACATAGTTTATTAAAATGTGTATTTTAAGATAATTAATGGAATAGCAAATGGGAATATAATAAATGCTGGAAAGTGTCTTCTCCATTTCTGAGCTGTTTTTGTTTCTCTTCTGAACTACTTGGTGCAAAGCAGAAGATGGCAGCTATCAATAACTGCTTGAGAGGGAGAAAAAGCTGATCAGTACCTCAAGACATAATCCTAGCCAAGGATAACATTCCCTGTCTTTGCTATACAAAGGTGTCTCTCAGGAGCAGTTTCTGAACTGCATCTAGTATTTTCCTTGGTTGGTTGGCTGGTTGGTTGGTTGGTTTGGGGGTTTGGGTTGGGTTTTTTTGTTGTTTGCATTGGTTCATTTTAAAAGCAAGATACATGCACTGTCTGCTTGGTCAGTTAACACTGATTAAACTGAAATCCCTGGTCAGATACTGCATCCGTGGCTGAGTCATTCAAATAAATCTAAAACCTATGCATCAACAGGAGCAAATAATCACAACACCCAATCAATCTCATTGATATTTTCTCTCCTTTTTCTCCTACCAGGCCCTGGACTGGCATTTCTAGCTTATCCAGAAGCAGTGACACAGTTACCAATTTCTCCTTTGTGGGCAATACTGTTCTTCTCCATGTTGCTTATGCTCGGAATTGACAGTCAGGTAAAACTGGTGTGAAAATTAATAACAAAGATACATTTCCTACAACAGTATGGTACAAGGGTGTCTTCTGTCTGTGCATCCTGCACTGCGAGCTGTCAGTGGTGCAGAATGGTTTCTGGAATAATCAGATAAATAATAGGAGGTACAAAGAAGAGGAAAGACTAAGAGGGTCAAGGTGCCTGGGATAGTAAGAAACTGATACTAAGATACTTTTGCTTTTTCATGAACCGTTGGAAGCATATATAAAATGTGCAGAAAATGTATTCTGCAGTCAAAAGGAACTTTCTTTGAAATCTTAACCTGTCAATCTTGATATTAAAAATACCTTTGCAATGTTCATCAATGTAGGAGACACTGGGATATGCTTTACAAGATTTAGATGCCATGAATATTTCTGAAAGGCAACTTCAGAACTTACCACATGGAGCAAAAAGATGCAGCACACATTTCGTTTTAAGTGTATGAATGTCAGGAGCAAATTCAGGAGGTGGTAGGCTTATTACTGAGGACATTCTGCATCTTAGTGTGTTCTGAAATCACTTCCCAATGGTATGGATCAAGACTTGATTGGTTCAGGCCTTACCTATGAGTTATAGGTGGTACCTGACAACTGGAAATGAATGGGAAGGCACAACCTAGAGGTTTCGCAAATCCAAATAAGATATTCTCCAGAGTTATTGTCTAGATTAAATAAGGAAATAAGGAAATAATGAAGTCATGCAAGCATTAAAAAAAATATTTATTGCAAAACGAACAAAAAAGCACACAAAACAAGAAAAGGGACTTTACATGCTAGAAAGGACTATGTCCAACAAAAGCATTCATTAATCAGTAATAACTTTGAAACAGATAGCAACTATATTGTAAGCACTTGTCACCATTTAAGGCTGGGCCAGCACTTAAAGCAGGTGGTAGATGCTCTCTGTTATCCCTATCCTTTCCCAGAAGGGGAAGGAGAGGAGAAAAGGGAGACACTTATGGGTTACAAACTTAAAATAAACTTTAAGAAAACAATAACAGTGAAAAGAGTATAAATAATACTAAACCTAATACTACTAATAATAGAAACAGAAAAATACAAAATCGATATTGCTCTTCCTGATGATGACAGGCGGGACCACATGCCGCACCGCAGCGGCTTGCAGTGCTCGCACGGCAGGGCAGGCACCCAGACGTCCCAGAACTCGACTCCACAGCAGACAGGAACTGGATTCAGGGATGCATGGATCGGGGTCAGAGGCAGCAGAGTGAGCAGAGTCCCACCAGGATGCCGCCTATCAGGAAGGCACTTGATGCACACACCATAAGAACGCCTGTAGTATTCATGTGGGTGGGCTGGAATACTGCATTGGTCAGTCCTTGGTCACCTGTCCCCTCTGCAGCTTCCTGGGGGTGAGACCCCTCCTCCGCCTTCCCCCCACGAGGAGCCCAGCAGAGCCCAAGAGAGCCCGCAGAGAACAAGCACACACCCATGGGCCTTTCTGCAGAACAATCCCGCTCCTGTCCCAGCAACAACTACAGACATTAGCCGCCATCAGCTCTGAAAGCGGGCACTGCCTGAAACCTGTAAGCTTCAGACAGTGCAGTTACTAAGAAAAATTAACGGAAGAAAAAAATAAAATCTACCGAAAGCAGAAATAGTTCTGTTTCAGCCAAACCAGGACAGCACTAAGGAAAGCCTTATTTTGCAAAGCATACTTTGAGGACTTTGTCAGGGAAGTCCCTTCTGCCTGCTGAAATGTTTGGTCCTTTGTATGTGACCAATCATAGGCAGATGTGTTAATCCACTTGCAATCAGTTGCAGTTGCCAAACCAGGACCTTAGAGTTATTAGCACAGTCTTTGTGGCACATAAAGGAATATGAGAATTACTAGCTCAGTGCTGTACTCGTCTTTCAGTAAAGAAAATCCATCATTTTCTATAAATGCAAGTTGACCTCAGCCTATGACCCAAAAACCCAAAAAGACCAAGAGGGCATTTTATCCTGCAACATGAAAGGAAGCTGAAAATTTATGTTTTCTATTTCTTTGTTTTTCAATAAGCTTCAGGCTTGACTTTAAAACCTATTGCTCAATCTGGGGGAAAACTACTGTGAAATTAATTGGGTCAAAAATATTCTTGAAAGAACTTGTCTCTAGGCAACTAATAGCTGAGGAAGGTAGTCTAATATTAAAAAGATTATATATCTACAGGCTGTCATGCTTTCTTCATTTTCTGTCTATCAGTGAAATGTTTTATACACTATAATGTACAGGAACTGTAACTATTGGTTAAATTCTGATTGCACTGCTGGAAATTAATAAAACTTTACATACATCCTGTTTTTTCATTATTTCAGCCATCATAATTATAACATTTATTTTGAATATATATGTACAGAAAAAAATCTGAAGTACAGCCATGCTTTCCATTTGGAGGACCACATCCTCAGCAAAAATCTTTTCTGGGGATACAAAAAGTATTTTATTTATTACATGTGAGAATCAATCTTGTGTCTTTAACCTTCAACCTGAAGCACTAATCTGATTAGACTTTTTGTGTCTATTGGCTTCCATGTATGTGAGTGAATCACAGAAAGGAGAAGTGTAAGTTTTTGAAGGATCTCGGGGTCAGAGCCTTAAACTGTAGGTGTATCGTCTTCTATCACAAGAACAAGCACTTTATGTTCATAAAGTGCATGCTATAGTTCATAGTTTGGAATTTTGAGTGTTTTTCTTGCTGGAAATCTTTTTGCAGAGATCTTTTTAGACAGAGATGAGGATATTCAGAAGCACTGCTTCCACTGAAGCCAAGTGAATTTCCATTTATCATTTAATGGATGCAGCCTTAGGCCAGCGATGGGTACTATTGAAAACTCCTCCCCTAAATGTAATCCTGCTGTTGTAGTGCATTGCATTGTATTTTATTTCTAACTTTACTTGCAGTTCTGCACTGTGGAAGGATTCATAACAGCTTTGGTGGATGAATTTCCGAAGTTACTGCGCAATCGAAGAGAGATCTTCATTGCTGTTGTATGCATTGTTTCTTATCTGATAGGGCTGTCCAACATTACTCAGGTATGTTTCAGAGAAGAATGTGATCTTATGTCTGACACACAGCATCTGTTTTATTTCTCCCTTCCCCTGCTCCAACCAGGAATTATTGCAAACCATTGAAGTGGCAGGGATCTATCATCAACACTATCTAAAGACTTCAGGTAGCAGACATTAACTTGTAAGTGTAAAATGCCTGTAGTCCTACATGCATCCTATATGCAGTTTGTCCTACTTCATGGTTCAGGTGACAAGAAAATACACATCTCTACAGTCCAAGAAGAGGTAGCTAGGGGTGTTCTCCATTGCTTCCTGTGATCTACTAGATTGCAAACTATTTGAGGGAAGCGATTGAATTATTGAACAAAAAGGAGTAAAGTGAAATTAAATCAGTTAATTGAATTCTAGCAGTAATCTAATTTTTGTCAGTATTGACCTCAAGCATTATAAGACTTTAACCTGTTAACTTTAATTAATTTACATTAATATGTCCCTAACTTATTTGCCACTGTTAGTTTGTAGCTTGCATTTTAATCTGTCTTTAAATTGGAGTCCTTTCTACTTATTTTAATACTTCCTTCTTATATGTTTTAGGGTGGAATCTATGTGTTTAAGCTTTTTGACTACTACTCTGCCAGTGGAATGAGCCTCTTGTTCCTTGTATTCTTTGAGTGCATCTCGATATCCTGGTGCTATGGTAAACAATATGTTTTTCTTTTTTCTGTAAGTTTTGCACATCATAAGGATAATTCATCTACTGATGCGTTCTTTTGTGTGTGCACATGCTGAGGGTGGAACTGAAATTGGCCTTGTTTTATATGCATATAATTCCACTGAGGACTCAAAGTTGGCTTGTGGAAGGTACTTCTGCCTCTTTAAAACACCCTGTGTATAAGCCTGGAAGTCATTAGATGCTAAGTATTTCAGGAATACTAAATAGGTGACATCTCCCTCTTTTTTCCCATCCTCCTTCCTTGGAAAGCCTGGATCTTCAGAGGTATTAGGTACTGCTGTTCTCAACATAATGACTTAGGTCTCTTGGACTTTGTAATGTTTCGTTTCCAGAAATGACTCTGTCACTCTAGGACCTTTCAGTGAGAGCTAGGCTCCTTGGTCAGTTGTATCTTGCATAATTGCCCTAAAATATCCAGGAGTCTGGACTGGCAAGCTCTGGGTATAAAGATTAATGAATACGTATCATATTCTTGCCAGAGTATTTGTGCATTTGACCTTAGTTCTGTGTTAGCAAGTCTAAGGACCTACTCCCACAATTACTAAGGCACTTTTTAGTTTATGTTACAAAACTGATTCAGCACTAGATAACTGGAGTCTTTCTGCTGTCTTTTAATGGGCTTAAGAGGATGGCATTTTATAGGGGAGAGATGCTCCATATGAATCCAGCAAATGTGAATGGAAAAATACACCAGCTAAATAATAAAGAAATCAAAGTTATAAATAATATGAGAGACATACATTTTAGAAGATGATGGAGTGCTGGTAGGTAGCAGGAGAACGGCTACTCTTTGATTTCATATGCAGTTCTGCATGTATATGGTGTGCATATATCCACACAGAGTGAGGCTGGTTAACGCTAGGATGGTTTGGAGTTTTTTTAATTTCATTTGCAAAATATAATTCTAAGCTCTTGTTCTAATAAGAAATTAACCAAGGGTGCTTGTTGCATCTGACCTTTAGATGTACAGAGTTCATCAGCCTTTGAATGGGAATAAGTTTGCTCATTGCTAATTAATTAATTATGATGTGGAAAAATTGAGAACAAATTATTCTTGGTGCTTCTGAGTTTACACATTTCTTTCCCATTCAGATAGGTGAAAAGTTATGTTGGGGTTTGTATAGAACTTCCAAATATACCTCATCATTTATGAGAGTGTCTCTCAAAACCACTGAGCTTTCAATTGAATCAATTGTCTGACGTGTTTCTATATTGTTTCTTATTTCTATATTTAGGTGTTAATAGATTTTATGACAACATCCAAGAGATGGTGGGATACAGACCCTGCATCTGGTGGAAACTCTGCTGGTCATTTTTCACTCCTATCATTGTGGCAGTAAGGAACAAACTTTTATTATATGATACAGAGGATGTAAATGAGGTGGCCTGTGTACTACAGCATTGTCATTTCCACCCCCACAGGTTCATATTAACTCTGACCTCATTCCTTTTTCAAGGATTTGAGCAGTTCCATTGAAGGCAATAAGCAAAAAACCAGTGTCATTAGAGGAAGCCTGTGCCCTAAGAAAAGAAGCCTTGTGCAATTTCAAGATTTGTATTAGTCCTCTGGAAATGGTAACTAGTCAAGAGTTTGATTGGCAGAGATAGAAAACTGTAAGAAACAAATTTTGACCTTTCTTGTATTCTTAGATAAAATTTAGCAATCTCTCTAAAGTCTAAAGGTTCTGTATACACAAAAATGCCCACATTTTGTAAACTGAATTCCTTCACAGGCACTATTCTGGTAACAGACTAGAATTATAAACTGATGTTCTTCTCTCATGGGATTCTGTGGCATATATTAACCAGTTTAAACTACCTTGCTACCATTTTTTCTGGCAAATCTTGCAAGGTTTGTGTATGCTGGAAACCACAGTACAGTCTTTTCCTGATTCTAAACTTTATGCAGTTAAGCCCATACAGTAAATTTTGAAATAATAAGCAAAGAAATGTAAATTTACTACACATAATGTAGTCAACCCTGATGGAATATAAAAAACTGTAATCAAGTAGACACTATTACACATGAGACAGTACTTCTCACTCACTGATATTTCTCTGATATTCCCATATAGGTAGTCACAAAAAAAGCAAAAAAAGGGTACTAAAGAGAGGCACAGAAATGTGTTTATATTGAGGATTCCTTGATTCATCTCTACCCAGATGAAGGCAGCTTTCATTTTTCTGAAAACAAGTGTTCAGCAAGGCATAAAAATGCATTTTGTTTATTTTATTTTAGCGGCATAGTAGGAAGTGACCAACATTGTATGTAAAACTTACCAGACTTCTCCTGTCTTGTAAAGTCTTCAACAGAATTTGTTGTCCAGTGCAAGTTCAGAGGTGGTGATGACAATGCACTAATAAAATATGCCTCTCCACATTCTCCTCTCTGGGAATATAATCTGCACAAGGCTGAACCTGGGATCAGAATGAGCTTCCTTCTTTGCTGATTCAGTTTAGCAGGTTTCCCTCATGCAGGCTGTTTTAGACATTTGAAACAGGCCAGAATAGGAGTCTTCCTTGGGAACTTAAAGGAAAAAATACCATGTTTGCAGGTCACCTGTTTGAAAACAACACAAAAGCAACCCACAAATGCTGCTGATCAGTGATACAATATACATGCGTATGCAGGTATTATTCCCCAGGACCCCCATCTTTCCCAATAGCCCCCTTCCCTCTGATTTTGTGCAGGTTATCTGAGGACTCTACTAGTACCAGTGGATTCCCCGTACCAGCATACCTGGATAATCTGAGATGCAGGTTATGTATGTGAAAATACAGTGTTAATTTGAAACATTAAGATTAATTTTGTTAAGAAGCTTCTTGGGAAACTATCTCCTCATCTCTTGTTATTGAAAAATTCAAAGTGGTTTTTGAATTTCATAGGATAAGATCTGTTATACAGACAAATCTGTAGCCACTTACTGAACCGCAGGTTCTATTCTCACTGCCCTCATTTTCCATTACGAGTTTGTTCAGAGGATGTCAACAATATTAAAGCCTCTGGGCCAAGCACTCTTAGGTGGAGATATTAGAGAGGTCAGTGCAGAGACAGGCTTTAAAGAGCATTTCTTACTCAGAGCCTCTAGGAGTCTGTTGCTGACCAGTAAAATAGAGCTGTACTGATACTGTTATTCCAATAAGAAAGCTAGTGGAAACAAACTTCACAATTTCAGAATTACAGTTCCATTATTTACACACTCCCACACTAGAGATTAAGCTAGGAGGGAATCAGTCAGTGCAGTGGGCTGACATTTGCCTGTTTTCTGCAACCTCCATCTGGAAGACTGAGTTACAGGCCCCATCTACAAGCCGGTGCCTGGCGGCCATCACCAGGGACCAAAGGAACCCTTTTCTCCTGGCCTGGATGTAAAGGCAGGCTTGAGGTCCAAGTCAATCCAGGAAAACTCTTGGACACAGAACGCTCTGGAAATCTCATCCAAATCTTCTTTTCCGCTGTATTTTGCAGGGAGTATTTATCTTCAGTGCTGTCCAAATGACTCCGCTCACAATGGGAAGTTATGTTTTCCCAAAATGGGGCCAAGGGGTTGGCTGGTTCATGGCTTTGTCCTCTATGGTGCTGATACCAGGTTATATGGCATATATGTTTCTTACCCTGAAGGGCTCCTTAAAACAGGTAAGTCTCTCTTTTTCCTGACTGCATGATTTCATCTTGCAAGACCTGTGCACACTGATAAAAGATTGCTGGGCAGTTGTTTTCTACTATGTATTTCCTGTGGCCTCACTTGCTTAGCCCAGTTATTTTGCATTGAGCTGAAAAACATAAATACAAGTGCCAAACAGACAAAGGACAAGACGGTGTCATACCATCTGTTGCTAAACATAATTCACCACATTAAATGTGGTCCTTATCTCTGGGCTTTGACAGTTCCAGAGACTTTGCATCCCAGCTCCTTACACCTAGGAAACAAAGTAGCAGTTTACAAAATATGTAAATTTGTCTTTATTAATGCAAGACATACTGTCATGTATCAAGGCAGGCGATGCTCTAGGGAACTGGAGTCAAACCCTTAGGACTAAACCCACATAATTCTTGGTTTCCATGAGTCTGCTCACAGTGACCCTATTTAGCGTCTCCCTGCCATGCGATCAAAGATTTGAGCTCCTGTTCTGCATGACACCTGTTCTAAGTTACAACGGCTGCCTTGTGCTGCAGCTGAGAGAAAGTACATGTAAAATCTTGGCAGCATACTTTACGATTATGCTGCACTTCCCCTTAGTCTTTATTTAAGGGATTTCTGTGAACAGTTACTTCATTAAGAACATTAGAGGCCTTTTTCTCATTGCACTGTGCTCTTAGCCTCTCCCTGATTCCATTTGTTGAAAGGGGATGACAATTCCCATGTGAGAGAGGCGTTGCATGGCTTGAATCCATTTAGCGTGCTCAGAGAAATGCTTCTAAAAGAGTGTGAAATGTTAATAAGGTTATTGACCAGTACACAGTTTAGTAATCACGTACAATTGCTGTACTTAATTTTTTTTTTCAGTCTGTGTGCATCCTCAGTTTTCCCTCTCCAGCCAATAATCTCATTCTGTGTGTAACAGACACTTCTTCAGCACAAGTACTGAAACACGCATCTTTGTCCTCTATGATTGTGGGAACCAAAGATTGTCAAAATTAATTTGTCAGAATTTCTGGAATATTCTAAAATCAGCTGACAGAACCATCTTTGCAAAGGGACAGATGATCTTAAGCAGAATTGACGAGTAATGCCTCATGAATTGCCCAGATCTTGATCCAAATATTGGTCCTCAGCAAGTTTTAAAAGACTCAGTGATGCTTCAAAGAAGACTACAAAAAAATTCTGTTGTTTTGGGTATTTTTTCTCTGCTTGTTCTTAGCTCCTACATTTTGAATATCTTTCCCTTGGTCTTATGGAAACTTTTAAGTGCAAATTGAGGATTGTTGCTATAAAATATAGCTGCTTCTTGAGCAGAGTTGTATAAGACCACAGTAAAAGTTCCTCATCTCAGTCTTGCTGTGGATTAAGGTCTCATTTTTGAAAGCATTGACAAATGACCATTAGATAATAGGAGGAGCCTGCACCACTCACAGTCTTTGACAATCAAAACTGGGCTCTCTCGGTACGAATGTAAGCTAGGCAGATAAGCTTCATGAATGGAGAACACAAAAGGACTGGGAAAGACAGAATAGAAATAAAACAATCTTAAATACAAGTCTACTTTACCTGTTGTATCCTTGGAGGTAGTAACTCCCAGAAGCTGCAGCCAATAATCTCTAGTCCCTTCTGCTCCCTGGGGAGTTCACCATCATGTCTGAGATCCAGCTTTGAGTCCTTGCTGCCCACTGCAAACTTGCAGCCTCTATGCTTGGCCTGTGGACTCGCAGCAGAGTCCTCACCTGCCCCACGCTGCAGCCTCTCCTCATTTCTTTACCCTAGGCATGCTCAGTTGTTAATGCCTGGTGGCATCTACTATTTTGCATGTGGTCTTTTGACTCCTACTGTCATGTTCAGAACACAGCTAAAACTGTTTTTAGTATACGGGACTTACTGACTTTTTGGTCTCTTGGGGGGTAGAAGAATTTTTCATTTCAGCTCTAATGCCTAGACAGAAGTGTTTAGGATTGCCTTTAAAAAGAAAAAACTAAGCTTAGGAGTAGTTTTTTTTTACTGCCTCACATTTGTTGTTGTTCTTTAAACAGCGCATCCAAGTAATGATTCAGCCAAGTGAAGATATCACTCATCCTGAAAATGGGCCAGACCAGGCCCAACAGAGCAACTCTGCAAACAAAGAAGCCTACATCTAAACGTCTGTATTGTAAAAGTACCAATACTACTCCAGAAAAACAAAAAATACGGTTGAATATGACCACAAATTTATATCTGAGAATATAATTACCTACCTCTAGTGGCAAAAAAAAAAAAGAAAAAAAAAAAGAAAAAAGAAAAAAGGTCATCTCCACTATAAGGGAATCGCCATGGGTATGATCCAACCATTGCGCGAGCTCAGATGTTGACAGTGTTTTGTGTTCTCTGGCAATCCACAGACTGTTAATGTTTTTATCCTTTCACAATAATAGTTGCATATCTTGGAATTTGTAAATTGATGTGCCAAGACCTTTTTAATCTACCTTTTACCACGACTATTTGAAGTTTTGTGCTGCTGATTTTTAGTAGTTTTATCAATATTTCTTACCGCTGAATCCCAAGACTGTTATTTCTGACTTTGCAGGAGTAAAATTAAGTTTGGAATTGTTTTGTACAAAAGAATGAAGTATTTTGTAAACAAATGATTTCCACTGAAAAAGTCTGCCCTTAAAATTTGTTCCAGTCAAGGCCCTTTGAGGGAGAAGAGACTTCCTTCAATTGACAGTAGACACAGCCTTTATAAACATTCCTATTGCAAATTCAGTTATATGGCTATTGGCGGCAATACAGCATAGAATGGCTGTAAACGCTGTCTGTGCTTAGCCTTTCAGGATAACTTTCAAATAAGATCATAAATTTCTTTAAAAATACATATGCTGTTTCTTATAAAAAGAACGTATCTTTGTGAATCAATATGACATGAATCGCAGATGTTAGAGGCAAAAATATGACTTCTACCTTTTTTAGCAAAATGAGAAGTAATATCCAAGAGTTCTTAAAGATTCCCAGGAGTAAAAGAAACACAAAGTATTTGCAATTCAAGCTCAGAGTACTTGAGCTTTTATTATGCTGTTATTATTCTACTATTATTGCATGGCCACCAAAATAGAAACCAAAACAATGGCTTAAAGATTGAAGCTTATCATTGCAGTTCTAATTTAGGGTTTAATTCACAACTGTTCTTTTTAATCTGTTAAAGGACTTCACAGTTTCCAATAAGCAAATTACAAAATATGGATCGCTAGCACTTTGAAAACAGTTTTCTTTTTATTTACATATTATTTGTGGTGATGAAGGCATGAGGGAAAGCTATTTCAATAGTATAAAAATCTCCACTCTGGGCTCAGTCTGCATTTGCCACGTAGCTAGAAAGCCCATTCAGCTCATGGAAGTTTTTCCCTGTGTGGAAAATGCAGTGGTTAGCCCTGTACGGTATTTCTCGTTTGGCAGCTATATGACAGACACAAAGGATTACGGAAAATGCAGTAGTTGATGTTTGATTGTAAATGACTGTGACAGAACTGTGCAATGAAACATGCTTTTCAGCAAATTTTTGTGCAACGTACAATGTTAGATAGCACAATTTATGTAGAACTACTACGTGAAAAACATGTTAACTGTGAATGTTGGGTTTTTCGTTGTTTTTGTCTGAAGGTGACAAACGTTCTTGCAATAAGGTATTATTCTCAGAATGTCAAGCACATTATTGTAGAAATAATATATATATGTAATACACATGTATTTCAAACTACATCATAAAAATCTCAGAGTATGTTTGGTAGATTCTAAACTGTTTCATACATAGATCTATTGTAAAATATTATGAGATCTAAGCTACATCTGAAACGGCTATAGCTGAAATGCAAAAGTCCTGTAAGTCTTTGGGATTTAGAGGAAACCTGTACATCCTACACAAACATTATACATGATACATGCACATTATAATTGTGAATTTCATTAGACTAAGGATAAAAATTCCAACTTTCTCTTTATTGTTTAATGTAATCAAGTCACATGTTGTTCTAAGAAAAATGCAGTATTTAATGTTTGATTGTAAACAATTATGACAGATGTTTGACAGACCTGCTCTTTAGCAAAAAGCTGTACAAACGTATTATATAGCACAAAATAGTGTTGTAGAACTACTGTGTGTAAACTGTGAATAGCTGTATCTTTTTTGTAGTACTTGCCCTGAAAAAAAGATTATTGTATGATCATATATGCTTTTTGCAATAAGGAAATATCTGAACACCCAGCAAATCTATCTCTATATAAAAATATATATGTAATATATGCATATTCAAAAATATATACAGAGCCTGTTTAAAAGAGTACAGTATTATTTAGTAAATTGCAACCTGTTCTATGGACCAAATGTAAAATATTTATAAATTAAGATGCATTTTAAATGTCTATAAATGGTGTCATAATTAAAGCACGATTGTTATGTAAGTTTCCAAGAGTTTAGAGGAAAAAGAATAAAAGTTATATTATACATTAGATCCAGAATGTTGCAGTCTTTCATTGGACAAAACCAACGTGTGTTATTTTCTGTGAAGCAAGTTCTAAATGTTTCTATATTTTTATATTTAGAAAAAAATACCAAATGCCATATCACACTTGTGATGTGTATAATTCATCCATACTGCTATTTCTATACTTCAGTTAGTATGTGCACACATGATACAGAAAGCTTAAAAGGTGACAGTTAATAGCCCTACCTGGCATCCAGCTGCTTTAGGACTCCTGTAGGAAGATGGCAGGCCAGGACCTCTGAGCAGCCCTAGTAAAAAGCCTGGGGTTTAAAATAAACATTCCTCGGGTACCTTTCTGCTGATACTTTGGGCTATGAACTGCAGCACCTGAAGTCATTTCTAAGCCATTACTGAGGAGCATACCAGCCCAGGCAGAAGCCAATGGGCTAGTGAAACAGTGGCCTTAGACTAAACAGACAGATGATACATTTCTACAAAAAAACGCCACAACCCATTGTTCTCTGTCTCAGCTGCCATTAAAGTGTGAGACGATGTCAAGCAAGTGGCACAGCAGTCTGCCTTACATCTGCGTCTGTGCAATACTGCTGCGGAGCTGAATGCTCCTATGCTTTGAATTTAATTATCTAACTT
>NW_009638044.1:38423-40417 GCF_000690535.1 Cariama cristata | reverse complement strand
GAAAGAGTCTAAGCAATTTAGAGAACATGATTAGAATTGAAAATGCTCCTGATAGAAACGTCTAAAATCATAGACTTCAAATTCAAAATGCTGACCTTAGAAAGGAGCACTCAAATGCACAAGTGCAAGGCGAGGGTAGCTCCTTCTTCTGATTGTAAAAAAGGCTGGGAAGGAAGGGCAGGAGCATGTAGGGAGGATCACAGATTGTTCTGGAAGTGGGGGAAGGCACAATTTCAATGCTTTTGAAATACAAAGGAAAAAGTAAACCATTTTTAATATTTAGTTCATGGACATTCTGTACTGTATTCATGGCCTGCTGCTTTCACAATATATTGTAAGAAAAAGGATGAGAATTGCATGAGAGAAGCGGACCCGTTGTTTAGTGCTGGGTGGTTGGCCAGATGGCAGTGCAAGGGGCAAAGGATGGCTGAGGAAAAGGAACCTAGTTGAAGGATATTGCGTTAGTGCTGTGATATTTCCATGTTCTCCTGAAGGAATTTTCTCTTGCCGTGCTGCAGAAATCCCGACAGCAATTCAACAAGAAAAATGCAAATAAGGTCACTTCTTCCCTACAGGACTGCAGGATGCCCTGCGAGAAATCCATGTCCTTGCTCGTCAGGAGTATTAGTTCAGCTACATGTGCTTTTATTCTAAAATAACACTATGTTGCTTTTGGGTTTTTTTGTTTGTTTCAAGCCTGATTATTTCTGTTCTGCTCAGGCCACAATAGCATTACAATTAACTATTAAAATTACTCAGCTCCTACTGTTGGCCGATTCTTGGGCGGGGGCTGTGTTATAACCCAAAGGCATGGCTATGCATTCAGGTGCAGCAGATCTCAGGCTTACCTGAGCCTGGAAGTAAGCACAGGTGGCATCTCCTGCCTGCCAGCACCCCTCCATAGCTGTAACCACAGTTGTCAGCTGCCATTGAACCCAGCAGGGAGCAGCAAAAGTGGGTTGCATGAAAGCATTCGGACAGTCACCTCTTGGTCCCTTCCACTTCAGGAAAGATTCCCAATGAAGAGGAGACTGATGTCCGTTGTACGACTGCCTACAAAAACAGACAGACAGGATGAGGAAAGCAACAACATGGAAGCTTTATTTCCCAGGAGTCTGAACGGATCAACTCAGAGCTCAGTGTGAGCTGCAGCAGCTTCCAACCAGCCACAGCTGCTACTCCTACCTTGGTGTTTGTGAGTCTGCCAAACTACCACAAACGAACCAGTTTCACTGCTCACTCATCAGGGCAAGGACGGCACCAGGCTTTATATTCTAAAGATTGTTTTTATCCCACCCCTCCCCCCTTTCCAGCTTCTCACACTGCTCAAGATCATAAATTGCAGGGGAGAAAACACCACCACCACCAAACACAAAAACTCAACCCCCTAAAAAAAAAAAAAGTCTTGCTATATGAAGAAATAAATAAATATGGCCATACCTCTCATATCTAGAGATGACCCTGAAGGGACAGTGATAACTTCTGCCCCACCTTCTGATCATTGCCTGTATCTTCACTACTTCTTCCTATCCTCTCCTGGTAGCCACTGTGGCTGTGATAGGGGCAGGTGTAATTCACTTCTCTAGGCAGACTAAACAGCCCTTCAGTACATGCATGGCTAGAAAGCCATGACAAGGAAGAAGAACAGCAGTCAAGAGTATCTTCATGACAAATGGTGTTGACTGAATAGGAAGATGTTTAAAATAAAACACATAAGAATGAGGTGGGAGAGAGGGGTTTACCCACATACAATTTTTCCTGTTGTGTTTTTTTTTTTTTCCAGTCTAAATCTGCTTTACTGCCTCTCTTCTTCCTATGACATTAAAGAAAAAAAAAAAAAGGATCAAGGCACAAGGGGGAATTAAACAGGGCAAAGTGAAACATGGTATTAGTCCCTCCATACAGGTTAGTCTTCTGAAGCTGACAGAAGGATTGCCACTTCTCATTCCTGCCTCTACAACGTGCAGCCAGTCAACAATTCTGCCACTCTTTCG
>NW_009638044.1:37130-38399 GCF_000690535.1 Cariama cristata | reverse complement strand
CTGCTGACAATTTCTGGACAATGAGCAATTTTTCTCTGTTTTTCACAGAAATCCAATTAATTTTTAGGGCTACAGAGCTGTATTGTTGCATTTATCCTATTCTTCTGACCAAACACCTAAGTCATCAACTCAAGCAGCCCCGCAGCTCGCTGTACGAGTGTCCTTCCGCAGGTAGGGTACAGCAGCAGGAACCAATAACCTCCAATTACCATCCCCTCTGCACGTCAATAGGCATGGTTGCACACAGCTGCATCTACACACACTCTTTAGAAGTGCATTCATTCAAGACTTGCCCCCCTATTTTAAAACATATGAATTGGTGGAGGAGAACTTACTTACATTACTTTGCAACCTAACATCTGATTTTTTTTTTCCCCAGGTTTTCAAATGGTCTCACATGAAAATCAGTGGCAAATATTCAGTTATTATTTTTGAATATCAAACAAGCTGAAGTAATCCTGTGAGTTATTTGTGAGTCATAAGTATTTGATGGTGCTAAATGTGTCCAACACTGCCTAAGAGAAGAGCAGGATGGATCAGGCATTGTCACAAGGACAAAAAGAAGTGATGTGTTTTGCCAGCAATGGTGCTTTAGTCATATTTGAATAGCTGCCTTGCATGTCTGTCTTTGGATATAAGTAGCTGAGAGGTGTTTATAAACACTTCAAAATAACAGTGGGTAGAAAATAGCCAAAATGTACATATTGAATTTGTGTCTGGAGTCTCCAGACACTTCACCACACTGGATACCCACTTTTAGCGCTGGAAGGGGAATAAAACTGAGAGTGAGTGGAACAAGTCACTGCCTTGTTACGTTACAGCAATGCAATTTCTGTTCATTATAATTATTCTACAGCAACCTGGGAACATCTAAACAATTTAACATTAAAATAGCCTAAAAGAGGCTAGTTTTAGTCTATGAAAAGGTTTTCTAGACATCACTGGCATTATCATTTACTGGCAATACCAAATGCAAACACACAGCTGCTTTTACATCCCAGTCCTCCCTGCAGACAAATAGCTGTGCCCCCACACAATCAATTAAAGGTAACTACAGCCCAAACGGTCAGGACTTTGACCCCCCTGGTCTGGCACTGCGGCAGGAGCAGTAATGCCAGTTAAAAGCAGCAGCTTCTAAGCAGCCAGCCATTCCCAAACAGCAATCTTCTCAGAGAAGCACACGGGGTGCTCAGCATCAGTGAAGAGTCTGGTTGAGCCAGAGGTTTGGGTATTGCCAGGGCTGGGTCCTGAAAAATCAGCTGCCATTCC
>NW_009638044.1:0-37112 GCF_000690535.1 Cariama cristata | reverse complement strand
ACCTGCGGGGCTCCTCTGCAGCTTCACAAGCACAATTTCTGTCCCGACACACTCAACTGCTGAAGCAGGAAGCCACTAACTATTAGCTTGTGTATATAAAGCTATTTGGTATTGTAGGAATGGAAAGAGCTATCCTGGAATGACTGAGGAGCGTTTTGACGAAGATCTTCTATGAGTAAAACAATAAATCTCTCTCTGAATATAAGCCAGAGCGTCAGGTTGTATTAGGGAATTATTTCTAGGTCATTTCAGTTCACTGCACTGCACTGCAAATATTTCACTGAATGGATGACCAAAATCATTAATCAAAACACTGGAGCCAAACACCAGTTCACACTGTAGGCAACTAACTTTGCCCTAGAAGTGACAGAGCTCAGCGGGTTTTAACCTGCTCTTTACCAACTGTCACACAGCAGCCACACCTGACCTTTACTGCTGATCTTTCCCCACTTATTCTTGGTCTACGGGGGGATAAGGATGACCTTTCCCAGCCTGCTTTATCTTGCTGCTAGCAAGGTGTATCGTGACAGAACTTACCTGTCAGAATGTGCTTCAAAATTACAAAACTAGACTTGGTTTTTTGATTAAAAACGACTCTACCTCAATCCTCCCACACTACTTAGAGTAAATGAATCGCTCCTTCTATTCCACTTGCCACTGAAGACACCGAGTTTCCAACATCTCACCCCAAGGATTGATCAGGTCCAATGTCCCATCTGAAATAAGAAAGTGGAAGCTGGGAAAAGTCAGAGAAGAACGATTTGTTCTTGCACAGCTGGATCTTCACTGTTACAGCTTACTTGTACGCGAGGTCTGCAGAGGGATCACTGCAGAGTCATCAGCACACACAGAGAAAGAGCTGAATTTGTGCTCACCAGGGAATTACTCTATCATCTATGTTGAATTGTTTCATTTCTGTTATTAAAGTACAGAATAACTGCCCGAGGTATGGCTTCAGCAGTAAATATTACATTGCACAACGGGCACACTAAGGTAAGAAAGATGCCCCATAATTAAGACGTGCCAACAACATGCACTAGATTTTATTTCTCCCAGTGTCTCAAGTTAGCCAAGTCCACGCATGCCAGGTGGCTCCCAGGACAGCAACAAACTCAGCAGCTTCTGCACCAAATGTAAATACACTGACACACCAAAACCAACCAAAACCACATTGATACTCTAAACACTCCACGGTGTTATCTTGAGGCTTTATCTGACCAAATCAGCTCTATTCAGCCCTGTACAATTTTTCATTTCAAGAATGATGTATTCAAAAAGATAGTTCAAGGTTTCCAACTCTGATGAGGTAAATGAGCGAGCCAAAAAGATACTGATAATATCTCAAGCAATAAGTGAAATGCCAGCAAATGGCCCTTTTAAAATGAGAAAATAAAAGGGAGAAGGTCTCAATCTGCTAACAAATGAGTTAACAAAGATTTATTACAAATCTGCAGTATCTATGTTAATCTATTTATACTATTAATCTAATTATACTAGCCTTTTTTTTTTCCTTCTTTTTTAACTTTTTTTGGACCAGTCAAGGGAAGGCAAACAAAACTAGAGTGCACTGTGACAGGGATTTTGGCCTCAAAGCACTATTTTATGGGGCCGTTGGTTGGGATTTTGAGGGGAAAAAAAAGACATAGATTTGAATGTCTGCAATTAAGTAATAAAATTCAAGCCTCTGAATCAAACAGCATAATAAAACAAGACTAGAGAACATTAAGGTACCAATCTACCGGCTTTATCTGTTGGAGAATGGTAATTGTACTCAGTTCCGTCATTGACAGTTATTCAACTGTCAGCATGAAACATTGTGTGTGTTGCTTTTAAGCTTCTCAGTTTCACAGAAAGATTCCACAAATATGCTCAGAAAAGTTTTTTTTCTTGGTTCTTTACATACTGTGTATCACTTAACATTCAATACTTTATGATACGTTATGTTTTCAGTTCATCCTTTTCCTTTGTAAGCCACAGGCTTCTCCAGGGGTTTCTGGCATGCTTATTTTGCATTTCCACATTCTGCTTTGATTTTCTTTACGGTATGAAGCAAAATTCTCCAAGATTATGAAACCATGACTAGTGGATGGGAGTTATTTTTATTTACTGCTGGCTTTTCAGGAAACATTTGACTTAAAGTTTTCCGAAGTAAATTATTGCTATAGGAATAGACTCAGCAGTTTACATCATTAACATAAAAATGCAAATTGAAAGCATGCTATCACACCATCATACCGCTGTCAAAATGTTGTCTTTTTTGAAAAGACCCTCTTGCACCAAGAGTAAACATTCATGTAGCCTGTCCCATCTGGCTTTTTACTATCTTTTTTTTTAACATGGTTGTTAGCATAGTTTCTGTAAAAGCCTTTTTTTTTTTTTTTTAATAACCCTGTGTGCTGTCACATGCAGATTTCCTCTGGCAAAGCAGACTCAGAAATAACCACAGCTCTTTCCCATGCCATTGCCCCTGGAGGCATTGCGGATGGGGTGCTGGGGTGCTCCCAGCTGCGAGGAGCGGTCCCCGGGCACATCTGTTGGCAGCGAGCGGCTCCAAGGGCCGCGGTGTCAGCACAGGGAGTTGAGAGGAGGAGGGAGCAGACCGCAGCCCATGGTACATCAACTAGGAAAGTCTGGAAATGTAAAACTCAATGGGCTGTCAGAACAATGTTCCTCCAATGCTCTGCACAGACCAGCATTTTGTCAGTGTAAGTACAAATGCCAAACCTGGCTAAGTCTTCAAACAAGCCCTGTACATTTTTTTAGTGACTGATGTAAGTAAGGGGAGACAAAAGAGCAGGAAAATTCATTTTCCTTAAAAATCACTAATAAATACGTATGTTGCAAAGCTGGGTGGCCTGCAGCCTGTAGCTCATATCTAAGGGCCACCTTGTCTCTTCAGTGAAGTGAGATTAACAGTCTCAGCTCAGATCTAGTGGACAATGTTCACCATTTAAACTGACCTCGTTCAGACCTTCTTGGCAGATGCTGCCCTCATGGGCCCTGGCAACATTCTCATCAATTTTAAAGGGAAAAAAAAATTGTAACTAACTTGTACGATTGTATTAGAGCTCAATTAGTCATACATATTTTAATTTTGCAACCATTTCTTGTTACTAAGGCAGTTGTCTATATCTGCTCAACGCAGTTTATCATTATTTTTCACTGTTACTGGAGCAGCCCCGAGGATCTCTGCTAGGCCAAAAATCTCATTATTTTGAACACTGCACAAACACAAAACCAAGAGCAGTACTTTTTGTACTACCTTAGCTTTCAAGATAGGACAACAGGTTCATTCACCAATTTCTATTTATCTGTTTGTTGCTGCTATGAATAAGAAATCCAAGACCAAAGTATAGCAGTGACTAGTGGATTCCCATGGCAGTGCGACATCCCTGTCTGGGGAAGAAGAGGTTACGGTGGTGTTTTAATTGTACGAGCCTGTGTTGCAAGTTGCTCCTTACAGGCTTCCAGTAATTCCTCACATGCCTCTATGAGGTGTGTTAACCTACACCACCTCAAACCAGGCTCAGTGCTGGAAGAACTCCCCTGTTATGTTGGTGTAACTCAGTGGACCTGGCCCAAAGCTTTAAAGCAAACCAGATGAGAATCTGTCTCTCCATCCATAACTCTTTTACAGCGCCATGGAGAATTCAGCAATCTGCCCCTAACAGCCAAGATGACCACCTCCGACTGGGTGCAGTCGCCCTTTCCCAGCTGGTGAACTGCCCAAGCAGTTTGTTAATAAATCTGATCCAAACTTTTTTAAGCATCCTGTCTTATTTTGATTAAGGCACGTAAGGGAGTCCCCAGACGAGCAACTCAGCTGGCAAGTAAGAGGGACTGAAAAGCTCCAATTGTGTGACAGGCAGCTGTGGACAAGATCCTCTTCCCCCAGCTCAGTTATTTGATGAAAGCTCATCTATCTGCAAACTTAGATGCTGACTTGGTTTCCATTTCAGGCCCATCAGACAGTGCAGTCGGTTACTGCGCATGAGGAATGTACCATCTTCCCCAAGAAAATGAATCTTAAAAACAAACCCTCACTTGGAATACACATTCAGTGTAGGTTGGCAATTAAACCCACCTACTTCTTTAGATTTGACTCCAGGACAATGTTGCCCTAACTGCAGCCATGGCAAGGAAAGCAGAGGTGGGAATCAACCCACCGACTACACCTCCTGGAAGGCTGCATTCTAATTGAGAAGGAAAAGACTATCCTTAACATGGGATGCTCAGCAACTATTAAAAATGGGTCCCACCAGTTCCAGCTTCCAGTTCTGTTTTTTTCTTAGGAATTTTGTCTAAATCTTGTAAAATCCATGGGATTTATGCCAACCATATGTGCTAAATACTCACTATTACTGCACATCTCCTACATTCAAGATATCGTGTCCTTTCTACGGACATCTCTGAAGTACATCTGTGAGGACTCAACTTGAATTAGTCCTTTTGCCTTCCTATTCTGAAAGGAGCATCACTTTCTTCTGCAAAAGCAGTTATTTACCCACTAAGGCTGCCTAGTAGACTTTATCAAAAAGCTACCAACATCTGGCCTCTACATTCAACAATTAATAGTGACTCTACAGCCTGATTATTTTACACACAACATGCAAAAAAAAATTGCTTTAGAAACTGCAATAGGAATTCTGCTAAAGAAAACAGCAGGTGTAGCATGTCTGTTTGAGTAATGTTAGTCTCCTCCAGCACAGATGACTTCTAAGTGATCTTATTGATTAGATAACAGCTAAAATACATCTCAACACCAAAGCCTAATGTAATCACTCTATCCATTCCCTCTCTGAAAAATTCAACATGAAGAGGTTTGGTAGCACCTGAAGATATCCTGATTTTTAAGACAGATAATGCTTTGTTTATGGGGAAGCTGAGCAAACAGAAGCAAAGAAAGAAACCATAGCAAAAATTGCCAACAAACCTGTGATAAATAAATTAGGAGCATGATGCTCTCCCATCAAACAAGCAACGAAAACTCACTAAATATTAACTCAAGTTAAAACCTTTACTACGACTTTTAGCACGGTTTATGCTGTCTCCCATCTGTCACATGCCAGGTATTCCTAATTAGGCTGTGATTTAAACATGTTACATTTACTTTGTTGATGAACATTAAGCATGAGTGCCTTGGGACACAAGTGAGATTATGTTCAAAGAAACATTATGTGGTCATTAAAAAAGTTAACAGGCTAAAGAAAGCCTTTCTAGAGTTGAAAGACATCAAGTTAGGCTCCCTTTTTTACAGTCCAAGACTATTTGGGTTTGGAGCAGAATTCTGCTTAATAGTAAGGGTACGTTAGAAATTATTTATTCAGATTACATTTGGTATTTTTCAGAAGAAAAGTTGCCATGAAGTATTTTGCTATGTAAAATATAAGGAAAATAAGAAATTCAGCCTGGATGTTCTGTGTGCACTCCAACAGCAGCTGGGAGCCCCAGGCATTAACCAGCACCTCGCTGGGCTGTGCTCTGGAGCTACCTGAGGCAGTCAAGCAGTTTAAACTGTTTCTGTCCGTAGCCCACAGGCCGATGAGACAACTCCCTCCTGATTTACACTGTGTCCATCATAACTGCAATTTAGAAGGCACATGAGGATTTTTTTCTTGTGAGAATCTCACGGCAGGCAGTTGCCCGGGCGCTTCCCAGCAGACACCCTGGCACTGCTGATTTGCAATGCAGGCAGTGGGACCTCAAGTGGATGTAGCCACAAGTAACGCCACCAAACAAGCAGTTGCCTGCTTGATGTGATTCTGTTTCAAGACGAAACTGCTTTCGGGCCATGAGAAAGCCCAGAACCAAACAGCGTAAAGCAAAAGCTCGGCTCTGTCAAGACCAGTAAACGCATGTCTATATAATACCAGAGGCGTTTTCCCTTTAATGCCCTGGCACTGGAGGGAGATGTACATAAGCAAACAGTACATTGTTTCTCCCTTTCTTGGAGATTTGCTCTTCATTTCTGTAGCACAATACGTAGTTTGCAAATTAGACCTCCTCCATTGCTTTCCTCTGTCTGTCAGTGCCACATTTGCCATCAGACTTATTTTTTTAATTTTTTTTTTTTTTTCAGAAAAAAAATAAATGCTTGGCCATGCTTTTAATCAATAAGTGTGGGGAACAAAATTCAGCTGATATAAACTTCCATATGAAGTTAACTGTAAAGCCACATGAAACCTGGGCCTTTAGATTTGTATTAGCTAAGACATATGTACATGAAATTCTTGAAAGAACAAGCAGCGAAGAAAGGCAGACATCACATAATATATCTCCAAACATCAGTTATACTTCCTAACATTTGTGAACTTCTAGAGAGGTATAAGATTCAAATGTAAAATGTCTACACGAAGAGAAAAATGGCTTAACTCAGAAAGGTTATTAAGTCGATATAAAATACATCTTTTTCATTTTGCTGACTGAGGCTTCCACTTCTGCCTTTTACCATCTCTCTGTAACACCACAACTGGATAAACAATTTCAAAAGGACTCAGAACTCTTGCAAACACTGAAGCAAACTACCAAACAGCCTTTAAAAAGAACATGGGACTGATAAAAGGACATAATTTTTAAACAGCAGCTACCTATAGATAAAGTTTGGAGCAGACATGGCAGCCTTTTTATGGATATATCCTCTGTGCAGTTCAGAACCTGAAAAGGTTAAAAATTGTAAGGTAAAGGTTTCTTATCTATCTGCAACTTAGAGGCACCAAGTTTGCTTCAGATAAGTCATTTGGTCCCAAAAATAGTAAAGCTGGAAACTTCTTTCAAGGACTAATTCACCATGCCAAATAGTTGTTCTGATATTCCGATGTGCAGAACTATCACCTCTTGCAGGATGTTAATAGCACATTAAAAGTCAAAGAAAGAAGAAATTGTATTAAAAGCCCAGCCACCCTTTCCAGAAAAAGTGTATGCAATGTTAACATGATGGTTTTCATTTAGAGCTAAAAGTAGCTAAGCTAAACTTGGAACACTTCTTTCCTTCATATCTTCCTTTTTGCCACAGTGCCTTCAGTAAGTGCTTACAAGCAAAACAGGGGGGGAATGGTTTTGGGGGTGATGGTAGAAACTCAGCAATCAAGCATCACAAGCAGATAAATTTATTCTGGTGGACACATGTAGTCATTTGCAGATGGGTGCTGTCAGCAATAGCTGTAGATCAACTGTGGTGATTTTTAACCTATAGGCACCTACTGGAGTTACGATAATGTAATGAGTTCCTGCGTCTCTAAGAGTAATAAGCATTTACTACTTGTGTAGCTAATGATACACACTTACAGCACATGTTCCTATTTCCTAAGGACTAATGTTCATCTGAAGAACTGACCACACCAGGGAATTCTTCTGGATTTTAAAGTATGTGGCCTTTCACATACAGGGCAAGAGGGACAACAAAATATGTCTTTTTTCATATTGTTAGCCATACTTATCTCTTAGTTCTTAAACCTAGTGTCACTAAATCTGGTAACAATTTGATAATCAAGATCAACTTCCAAGTAAACACTGGCACTACTTCCTCACTATACTGAACTGAACAGTAGTGTTTAATTACACTCCTACGTCACAATGCAAAGGTTGACAAAGCAATTGCATGCGTTTATGGCTCTTGCACCAAATGTTGTGGTCCACCTTGCTTGACTTCTTTATTTGCCTGCATGCCAGAAGTCTGGCAAGGAGGCTGAAAAATCCCATTCACTTCTATTAAGGAGTGCCCCATAAGAGTTGTCAACAGCCTTCATTTGCCACAGAAGGCTGTGAAGTAGCAATGCCGAAGACACAGGGAGAAGTGCTGCTGCGTTTATCTGCTGAGGTTCTCAACACCTTTCCTACTATGGGTGCAAAAGGCTTGGTCTGGCATTTGGAAAGCGAATAAAGGAGCGATCTGTTTTCCTTCTCCCAAGGCTGAGCACATCCCCTAGGCAGCTTGGTGGAAACTGTAATTATTCAAGAGCTAAGAATGGCAGCATTTATGATTAAAAATGAAAGTCAGTTTGATACAGAAGAATGGTTATTAGATCACTTTGTACTTCTTACTAATTATTACATCATGAATAGGTGATTTTATTTTAAAGAAGTTAAAACTGCAAAGATTTTAATGCAGATATTTCCTGACACTTTAGAAATTAATTAGAATGAAAACATTGTGAATAAATTATTGGAGATGACATACTTTTTTTTAGATGTATTCATGGTTAAAAAATATATTTTCTTTTCTCTTGAGGAACCAGAGTAAAACATGCTCTTGATCCACAGGAACTCATTGCAAAGTTAAAAATGGCTTCAGGTACAAAGGAACCCTCTGATTGTTAAAGCCATTAGTGTGAAATGGCCTCCGACAAGGCTTTGCTATCTGTTTCCCTTCTTTGAAAGGTGTGTGTGGGGAGAAAAGATTGTGCTCTGAGGTGACTGTAGGAGCTGATGTTAAGCCACTTTTCCTTCAATAAAATCAAACTTTTAAGGTGCTTTTTTTTTTTTTAAATTTTTTAAGAACCTGCTAATGCTTTGCACAATCTCTGCTGTGCACAGTACGAACCACTCCGGCATCAGATCTAGTGATGGATGTTTTTATTTACAGCTTTTAAAGAAATTAAACCCCATCATCAACAAAACACAGTCTGTTCTTGTCACAACCTCTGTGGCTGTGATGAGCACAGCCATTCCCTGTCAGGTGAGGACAGAGACAACCACTGGAGCCAGCAGCCCAGAAGAACCTCCCTCCACACTCACCTCCCAGGAGCTGGCAGAGCACGTTCTTCCAAAGCACCAGCCATGAGCTGTGCCAAAGTGCTTGGCTCTTCCATGTCAGCCAGCTGCGGTCAGTGGCCTTTGGAGAGCGTTGAGTACACGCAGTGAGCTTGACGATGCCGATTGCAAGAGTATTTTTTATCTCTGTTAGACTGTGAACGTGTGTTGGGCATAAAAATGGTCTGGTAGTCTTCAGATGTGATAGAGTGGTGGGATTTTCCTCTCTGCTTAGAAATGAGGAACATTATGAAATTGTTAATTTAAAAATGTATTAATTTCAAGCACTAATAGACCATCACGTCCCTCTGGGGGTACCAAATATCTTAGTGGTGTGCAAAGAGAAGAGGCTAAAGGAAAAATGCAGTTACAGAATGGAAAGAAAGAGGCAGGGCTTAGTTTAGAAGTTTGTAGCAACTTTTCTCTTGACAAAGCTGAAACCTGGAAATTTTCACCTGTGCTAAACAGAGCTTCTGAGAGTAAAGAGCTGCAATTCAAATGGGCCTTCATCCAAAAATTACCCCACTCAGGGTAAGAGTTTTTTCTCTGCAAAATGAAAAAGATCCACAGTGTGGGCAGGTGGTGACAGTTAAATAGAAATACAGGGGAGCATCATCTCTTAAAAAGCCACTTGAAAAAACAAGAAATCAACGGAGTAGGAGGAAAATCTGTTCAAGGATTCTCTTGTCCAGTGATAACCCTGAGGAAATGTTACTTATTTATATAATCAATCTGGGACCTAGAGACCATAAGCAAGCAATACTGCGTTATGAGTTTCTTTAGGTTGAATTGTGTTTAACTAAGGAAGATGGCTTTGAATTTTTTTCCCTTGATCCATCTTTCCTCAAAATTTTGAAAGAAACAGTTTTATTTCCATTTGGTCTCAGTTCAGGCCAGAAGTAGTGTTGCTTGACTGCATCCTTGAAATCCTTTCCTCCATTGGGCATATGACAGGATAGCGCTTGCTCAAACATACAGGCAGTAGCCAAGAGTTTGCCTGAGATCTCTGGGCTGCTTCCTCGTTAGAGTCCACACGTGCATGTTCCAGTTTTGATGATCAATGGTGAGACCACACACGTGATAGCATTCAGCCTGGTGGCAGAGCTCTGGTAGAACTGAGTCCTAAAAGTGCACTGTTGGCAAGGACTCATTTGGTCAAGAATCTTCTGCTCTCTGAAAAAGTGGAACATGGTAAGGTATGAGTAGGTACTCCTGTTGTCTTGGGGCAAGGGAATGTAGCTTTTTGATAAGGCTTGACTAAGATGATTCTAATGATTTCAAGCCGGGCATCTTTCAGAGTTAGGAAATTCTTTTTAGAAAAACTATATTTGATGCATCCTGTTCAAGTGTGAACAACCCTAAAACATACGTACAAATGCAATGTGCTTATCAGGAATGTGTGCTTGCAAACTGCATATGTACAAAAAGCCTCTTCTAGACTTGATCTAAAAGGAACTTGTGAAAATGCATTGGCATTTTTTCCCACGTAAATTGTGGTCATCTTCGCCAGAAGGAAGAAGGCTTGGGAATTGGGTTTTTTGGGTAGTTAGCTGTGGTAGTAACAGGCCATAAGTTTTGTACAAGGTTTGGAAGACCTCAGAGCCGCAGTCTGGCAGGGCTGCTCTGTCTGAACTTCCCTTGACCTACCTGCAGCTTTATTTTACTTGGTTTAAGCTGTGACAGCAGTTTCTCTAAATGACCAGTTATCTATGGATAATCTGTTTCACTTTTGTCATCTTTGTATGCTATAACCATAGTTTTATGGAGACAGCAGTAACAAGCAGGAATTTATGTAAAATGGGATTTTTAATGACTGTACCACAATGATATACTATAGAGAAATATAGGCCTGGTACAAGAGCAGAGGCCTTGAGAACTGGAGACACAGGATGAGGTGTGCAGAAATATAGACATAGGATGGTAAGATTTGGGGCACAAGAGACCCCAAGGCTATAAACAACTCATCAATGGTGAGTTAAAGAAATGCAGACCTAGAGATGGACAAAACTGGTTTTAAGGGAAACAGAGAACAAAGAAATACTGTTTTAAATATGTGAAAGGCACTATATATAGCAAATTCAGATGTAATGTGGAGCTGCAGATCAGTGAAGAAAGAAGGAAAGAAAGAAAGAAAGAAGGAAAGAAATAAAACAGAAATGTAAAAGCATGTCAGCAAACATATAAAAAATGACCACAAATGGATCCTAGAATGAAGAAGAAGAAATCATCCAGATCAACTCCATCTAGACTACTAATGAAACTCGAATTAGATCATTAAGATTTCAATTACACTAATACTATATTCTTGGCTTTATATACAAGGTATGTGTCCTATTTGCCCAGAAACAAGATTTACAGTGTAACAGTTCCACCAATTCCCTCTCACCACTGCAAAATTGCAAACCAAGGCCAGTACTGCACAGGCATAGACTTCCCTGAGGATCCCGTTACGCTTTGTGACTCCCTTCTCAGTTCACGCTAAAGCATGGTCACCACAACATATCACTGCCTGAAGGACATGGATGAAAAATTCTTTTCCTTAAACTGCAGTGAGCAGTCAAAGGACCAAGATGTTCCTTTCCATGCTCACTCTTCTTAATGAAAAACAAAGGCTGCCTGGATTTTATTATTTCAAAATGTATTACAGGTCCCAATAGGATTAAAGTTCAGAATGAGTTTTGGGGGTTGAGGGGGAGGAATTTAAGGAAAGTATAGATCTTTTCACATCATGGTCCTCTCCAGATGCTAGGAGAATCCAGTTCCCACAAAGTATGAAAAACTAGCCCTTGCAACATCATAATTTACTTCATTAATCTGTCTTAGAGTCATCTTGTTTTGCCTACCAATCAAGCTAATAACCATGTCATATGAGCTTTGCAGCTGGGACAAATTTGAAGTCTTGAGAACCAGCTGGAGTTGAAAACCAAACACTACAAAAGGTTTCTTAGAGTATATGCCTCCATCAGTTTTGTCTTGGGAGTTTAAAAAAAGTCCAAGGGGTGAAGAATTTCAATTTCCTCATAATTTCTCCCAGCCTGCTACAGATGTTTACTATATGTAGTTGCATTCATCCCATGCTGTTGAGAGGAAGAGAGAATTGTGCTTTGACCATCAGATATTTTCTGGAATCCCAGTCAGTCATGTAATAGCTCTCCCCAGTCCTTTCTGCCTTGGATCAAAGACAAGAGGCAGGAGTTCAGATATCTGCTGAGTAAGGCATTATAATCGGTTCCAGCAGTACATCTGGACTCCCAAATTTGATAGATATGAAGGTATTTTCCACAATAACATTTTGCTGCAATCTTTCTCAGATGCACAAGATGAAAGTCTTTATCCATTTAGAGAGCAGAGTGGGAGTCCTGTTGTAGACAACACTAAGCATTTTTTTCGACACGTCTATGCAACAGGATTTTTGTAGTAGCAACTGGTTCACGTAAACCAATGAAAATGCTTTGCCTATTTCTACAACAGAAGTTTGCCCAATGTTCAAACAAGATGCTGTAGTAGCTCTAATACGTCAATGAGGAGCAACTCATTGATTATCTTGGCTCTATCTTCCTCTCTGTCAAAAGCTGTCACATGTTTTTCATCTAAATTAGGTAGTCTTTTTTGCTAGTGCAGCTGCAGTTATTCAGATAGATAGAGCTTTGCTGTGTTGCATTGCATTTCATATTTATAAAGCTGAGCAACGTGCAATACAAATACGAAACATAAAACCAATTTTCTGAGAAAGGTCAAAACTACTGCGGTGCTTAAGGATCAACTTTTACATCTAGATATATAAGTAAGATTTCTATCTATATGAATGGGTGTTTTGTATGAGTTTCTGAGATCAAATATGAAATGAGGCCATCACTAAAGCTAAGCAGTGGCAATTAATTTTGCTTACATAAATATTTTCTTTACTGCTTCTTTAAAGCACCTCCCTCTTCTCATTAAAGTGTGGTCACGAGGACTTGGGATCCCACTTCTCTTCAAAAATTCTTCTTGCTTCTCTTCAGAAATTTTTACTTGCTGGGCTTGACACTGAGAAAGTAGAAACAACCACTTGGCATTATGTTTTATGCTGAATCCATAAAACTCCATTAATTTCACTCCATCTGAGAAAAACCTCAGGTTTGAAATTAACATTCATATGTTAATAACACAAAAGCATAGATTACTTTGAAGAGTTCATGAACCCTGTTAAAATCTGAAAATTTTAAGCTCCTAACAAAATACAGAACAAGCAAGCCTGACAGGGGGGGTCTAAGACTTCCCTGGTTCACTCATGCTATTTCACATAGCATGTAGTAAATTTTTATGTAAAATACTCAGCTTAGAGTGACCTGATGCAAGGGTCTATAAAGCAAGCCACGGCAGCTACATGACTCTTCAGACATCGTCCAAATTCCGTTAATGTTTTTATATTTGTTAATATTCATTTATTTCAACATTTCCCTATGTTTTTGAAAACATCAACTCAATACTCTCAGAACATAAGACTAAGAACACAATAATTACCCATTGTGTTATCCTATACAGAAATTCTTGCAGTGCACCAATACAGAACTAAAGTGAATGGACATGTAATTCAGATTACAGAAGACCCATCTCCTTTCCAAGATCCACTGTGGATAATGGCACAACACTGTCCACTCGGAAATCTATCATAGCATCACAGAAAAAATTAGGCTGGACAGGGCCTCTAAAAGACAGTTTGTCCAACATTCTCAAGGCAGGGCTGACTGCAAAGTTAGTTCATTGCCTAAGGTATTATCCAGTTTTGAAAATCTCCAAGGATGGAGATGCCACAACACTGGATGACTGACTGCAGTGTTACCCACTCTCATTGTGAAGACTGACGGGTTTTCAAGTGCATACCAGGACAGGTTTTGCATTACATTTCACAATTTATTTGAAGCTTGCAGACTTTGGCCTGGTGTTCCTAACTACACAGTCCTCAACAAAATTATTTTGAAGCAAATGGGTAGGTCTAGCTACCCAGCTACACAGACTGAGGCACTATCCTACCAGGATACAGTCCATTTATATGACATATTTAAAACCACTTCTCCCCATTACAAAGTGCATTACCATTGCAGTCAGTGGAAACTAGACTGTAGAATGAATTTCATGGAAAATAACCTTACAAAGCATCATTTGGCACCCACAGCTCAGGTCCTAGGGCCTCAGTTTGAAAGGAACCTTCCCTTCCTCCCCCCAGTACACGGGTTTCTGCTTCAGCTGCAAATCTGATGCCAAACACACTGAAATGTCTGTATCTGCATCACAACATTGCTCTGTGCCTGAGCAGCACGTCCAAGCAATATGCAATAAAGATGACTTTAAATCCTATGTGCCCTGAGTTTCTCTGTAAATGTACACAATGTGCCCTGAATATCCCTTCTTTTTGTAATAGCCCTGGAATTACACCAATTAAACAGACCGTGTTTGCTTATGCTGGTATCCAGGGCAACAAAAGTGCATGCTGTAAAAAAACTTGTTTTCTGTTCAGTTTGCTGCTCTTGCCAACTCTCCAAAATTCAGACACAAGAACTCTTTCTCACTGTCGTTGTGGTCTTGCTCATGAAGAGGTAACTCCACGCAGTTCATCACAAATTAAAGTTTTCACATTATCAGAATTTGTCTGGATGTTGAAAGAAAAGTAATTTGGTTGTTTAGTAGAAGCTCAGCAGAACTGATCCCATGGAGTCAAGCATTAATAAGCACAACCTTCATTTAAACTACAATGAAATTTCCTAAAAATTTCCTAGAAAGTTTAAGGACAAGAAGGATACTGCCCATGTAACTGATCTCCAAGGGATGATAAACTCCACCTGATCATAGACCACAGGCAGCCTTCATGTGGAATTTCTAAAATCTACTAACCTACGGCTTATGTTCATGCCTTTGATTATAAACCAAATTATTCTGTTTTTCCTGACAACCGTTCTGTTTTAGGTAGAAACCTTAATATGACAACATGACATGTATTTAGATAAATGACAGATTTAATTAATCCAAAACAGGTTTGTGAACAGAGCAGATCAGACTTTTTTGCTCTCATTATTTGATCAGTCAACTTAATCTCAAATAACAACACTGGCGGCTTCTTATTGCATCTCATTTAATTTTTTTTTTAATTTTTAATCACAAGCCTTTTGTGTTTTATACCCTTTTCCGCTAAGCAAATCACAAATACACTGGAGAGTAATTTCAAATCCTTCCCTACCAATCTTTTCTCTCACTGCTCCCATTTTGCCACTGATTTCCTCCTTCCTCTCTAAAAAAACCCAAAACCCAGCAACAGACATTTCTGTTATCACAAATGTACATTTTTCAGAGAGTCTTTCAGAGCAAAATACAGTAAGTGTTCTTCACCTTACAAGCCTTCTGGCATGGAGCTGACACCGTACATACGTGGGGTTCTTTGCTGAGACTAGCCTCTAAGCAATTCAACAACATTGCCAGCAAAGCTTAAGGACACACCAAGGTCAAAAGAAAGAAAAAACCCTAAATAAAATAGTACCAGTGAGGCTCTTCCTGTTGAAAGATTTAACTGGAGACAAACAGTTCTAAAATCTGGACAAAAATAAAATATATCTGGATGTTATCAGATTCAGTATGCCCTCTGAGAAAAATTTTCGATGCCTAATTATTTAAAATTAAACAGGCAGTTTAGATAAAGCAGAGCATGACATCACTCATATAAATCTTTTAATAACATCAGCTTCAACTTTAAAAAACCTACCTTTTTAAACAGAACATACTGGGGATTAAGCCGATATACTGAAATTATCTTTGAAAATATGCTGGTTGAATTTAAATCTAAATTGTTTATATGTAAATCTGGAAAAAGTATCTTAACAGCAAACATCTGCAATATTAGGCACTAATGAAATTTGATATCACGTCACAGCTTTAGATAGCCCAGAGTTAATGACTCTGTGCCCTTATGCATGTGCTGCTGCATGATCGTACGTTGAGATTACAGGATTTTAAAAAAACCCAAAATCTCACAAATGACAAAGCAATTTATTCAGGTAATGCTCTCTAGAAATGATAGTCAGGTGCAAATAGCCTCTATTCCACGCAGTAGTTAAACTCCTTACAGCTTTTCAAAGCTCTAACACTGCCTCAGCTCAGGGCTTCAAGGCAGACAGTGAATCAAATGTGCAAATCAAATGGCTGGTAATCACGCGTCCCTTTCTGCCTCTTGCACCTCTGCCGTTCCTCACACGCAAACATACAAACACAGCAGGCTCCTTTTAAGTCCTTAAATCATACAAAAATGCCAGTAAAGAATTAAATACCATTGTCTTTGTATTTTCCTTGTAGCAATTTCCAAATCAAATGGTTCCCATCAGTGAGAATTTCTCGGTGCCAACTGGGTTTCAAAAATCAGTCTGTAGGAAAAAATTGCAAGAGAGAGAGAGAGGGGGGAGGGGGAAATGACTTGGTACTGACATCTGGATGACATGCTGCTCCGGTACTCTGCCACGACTCTCCCAGAAAGGGAAGTCTTAAAAGTGGAAGGAGTTTCTTCTATGCCACCATTTTCCTGTCCTGTCTTCCAGCATCAAAGCAGAGGTAGGCTTGCCTCAATAAAGTCTAGATTTAGCGTTTAGCACAATATCATCCTAATCTCCCTTTCCCTGTAGTTGTTAGAAATTATTTACAATGTTGGAATTCCACTCCCCTCCCTCCGCCTCAAAAAAAGTGCAATGCAAACAACTCCAGCAGTTGTCTTCTCAGGATGTGGAGCTTTGTGCAAAATTATATTCTTTGAAATATTTTGGTGTGGATTTTGCCTCATTTTGGGGTCATCCATCCAAACACAGGCACTAGCCTCTCTGTTTAGAAGCACCTCTAAGCTTCTCACAAAAGCTAGCACAGAGCTTTCCACACATGAAGACCACTTTAAAATAACATGCAGCTCATCTTCATAATTGCAGGACTATTCCTTTAAAATAAATAAATAGAATTCCATATTTCTGCATAGCAATGGACACTGCTTTGTTACACCAAATACCATAAAGCGGTGCAAACGTTTCATACACGTAGCTTGTCACCAACGGTCATTACCTCACCTCCACTCCGCTGCCGCGGTGCTGCCACAGTAGTGACAAACCCTCCTGAGCGCGAAAGAGAACTGAAAACTCCCTGGCTTCTGCAGTCGCTCAGGAATTGTAGGTTCTTGCCACTTCCCTACAAGTCAGCAACCAAAGCCACGGATTACAATAAGTATTTTAATCATGCAGGGTGAAAGGTTGGGCTCGATGATCCCAGAGGTCTCTTCCAACCAAATTGATTCTGTGGTTCTGTGAAAGGCTCTCTCAACTCTTCCTGAATGGCAGAATCCATTTAACCATAGACATTGGCAGCCATGCAATACATATAATGAATATATGGTTTAGAAGGAACTGTAAGAATATCTACTGGGCATTTAAAATACCAAAAGTCAGCCCCCACCCCCACCCCAGTGACCAATAACAAAGGTAAAGTTTACACGTGCCCTTTGCAGAGCTGCCAGCAGAAGGTCCTTTGGCTCAGATCACTGGAAACACGTAGGTGCCTAATCTCTCTACTGGAATCAAGAAGAATTAGGAATCTACCTATTTTTGTGGATCTAAATCTTAGGAATCCAGTGGGAGAAAAACTCATTTGGCTGCTTTCTTGGCAGCGATCCCTGTATAAAATACCTGACACTAGCAAGTTAGAATTTGTATTCAATATAATGTTTTGGTGTCAGTTCACTCCAGATTTGATTTACAAAGCCACCATGAGAATCTTCTTTAGGAACCATCTCCTCCCCAATTCACACCTAAACAGTGGAGTCCAGCAAGGAGTTTGGTGACCCGAGGCTGGAGTACCTCAGCTCAGGAGTACACACCCCTGAACTCTCACGTTGCTCAAAATTGTTCCATTTTCCAGACTCACTGGAAAAAGACAAGTATTTATTCTGACATTTTCTAGCAGGCAAGAAAGTAATGGGGCTAATGCCACAGGCTGGTTAAGTGTTTTGATCTCAGCATTAGGTCATCTTGCTTTATGCCCACTAGATGCACAGCCAGAGCTAATTGCTAATCTGCTCAGTGCTCTCTCACAAGCTCTGCCGGCACCAAGTGTTTTGCATGCAAATGCTATTTGCAGCCTCTTCTTCCATCTCCCATGTCTATGTATTGGGGTAGAGAACCTATATTTCAGCACATGCATTTAAAAATGGACATGAATTTCAAACAGCACTATATGGGCTGTGCTCCATGGACTGCACTGCCCACGTAGCCCATTGATAAGAATCCATTTTACAGCTATTTATTCAGAGTTTTTCATGCAGTCAATGGCATTCTGCAAAATCAGAGGCCAACTTAAATCCTGTGTTTATGCTTGTACCTGTAAAAAAAAGTTCTAAGCAGGTGGAATTTGTTGCTTCATGTCTGTTTTGGATGGTCTCAGATGTGATTCTACAGTTAAAGTTACCTGATGATAAAAGGTCTGGAACAAATACCTTCCCTGGTTTTTCTCCTCAAAGGGGTAAGTCAATTTTTTTTCCTCTGCCCTGAGAATCTGGCAGAGTAACACACCAACTCTCTTCTTGGTTCTTAACACAAAACAGAATAGATTGATGAAGATAATTTCCTGAAAGCCAGATCCTGAGACCAGGCTCTTAATACAGGACTTTGTTAACAAGCTCCATCTCCTCTAGTATCTGCAGCCATTAAAAGGACTTGTTCCAAAGTACATCACCCCACTTTTTGGTGGGAGCGATCTCCTTCCCTCACTACCCCGATTCATTCCAGACTTTGCAAAGTTCAACTTAACCTTTTGCATTCCAGCAACCAAAATTTCCTCCAGTGCATTTCTGCGTTTTATTCACTCTGGGGATCCTAGATTTTTATGACTTCCAGATGACCAAACTCCTTTACCACAATAATACATCAGCCGGGCACATCCTGCTCAGTGAGAAAGGCAGAAAAGGCACTTGTTTGGGGAAAGAAATGCAAAAGAAAAGAGCTGCAGCAAAAGCTTTCCTATCTCATTTCTAAAATGAGCAACTGAAATAAGGGTCATATATATTCATGCTCCCTCCTCTTCCCCTGCTGTTATTTCTCTGCACAGGTTGTTCACTTTCAGTTGCTAAGCAACATGTTTGTCTCACATCTTCTACATCCTGGTGCACCGAAAAAAAAAAAAAAGAAAAGAAAAAAAAAAAGATCCTGCAGGGGCAAAATTATGCTGACAAGTAGGGAGCATAAACTTTTTCCTCTCCCCCCTCCCTTTTCTCCCATGCTTAATGTCTTTCACACTACATTAAATCTCATCTCACTGTGCTCCACTAAAGCAAGCAGCACAATCCTTGGTTAACCGGAGCATACTCCCAGGATGACTATTAAAAAAAAAAAAAAAAGCAGAAGAAAGGAGATCAGTTCATGAACCGTATTCTTTTCTGCTGGAAAGTATTGAGATTTCCTCTGAACAAATAGCAGGACTCCCAAAGGACTGTTGCTGTTACAAATGTTTAAATCCTGCACATGCCACAGTAATCTAGGACAGGTTATAGACACAGAACATTATGTATTCTGCAGCAATATAAAATCCATTTTCTTTACTTCTCTTATTATCAAAGGTTTTAAAATTTGACCATAAAGCATAACTCCTCCAGGCTGCAATTTATTTCTAATGCAAGGTCTTAGTGCTGCCTGAACTCTTTTTTTCTCCTGTTATCCACCCACACAGACTATGAACATTTTAAAGAAAGAATAAAAATAAAATTCACTTAAGCTATTCAGCAAATTTGAAGTTATCATTTTTATATGCTATATCATTCCTATGCAATACAATTATTTGAGAGGAATCTCATAGGACTACATTTTGAAAAAACATAAGTTTACAACCTTACGTGTAGAGATGTGCTTGTTTAGAGCAAAAACCGTACCTCTAGTAAATCAACTGCAATGTTCTGCTTTCCTTTATCAATACTGGTTCCCACCCTATTTGGTCTACAGTTTATTCTCAATGCTCAACATTTCCTGTGAACCACCATAATGTCAAGCTTTCATTAAACATACCATAAAATGCAATATAGTACCGTACTTTAGTTCATACCTTAGTTTCCAGTACTGATCCATTCAGCAGAACACTTTTCCTTGCCTCATAGACCAGCAGTGGTAAACTGATCCCAGTTTGGAAATAGATTGGAACATGGGTCTGGTTCCGAGCCTCAGTTTATACCATCAGTAAAATAGATGGAGTCCTTTGTTTCCCTAATTTATCTATTTAAATATACAGTGTTCAGCACCGAGCATGACTTTTGCTACTATAACTGTTACATTTCCAACAGAAAATACGTATTTGCCATCCAAACTATTTATAAAACAGAGTTAAACTTGGTGAAAAGTTTCTGCCAAATCAAAAACAACATTCAAAAGACACAAACATTTCACCTCAGAATGAAACCAACTGAGCATCTTTCTGAAACAAAGCATCAAAGACAAATTTGTCTAATTCAAACTGTAATTTTCTAATTCAACTACAAGATTTTCAAATCTTCTGAAAATTCAAGGCCAAGGCATTCATGGTTGAACGAAACATTTTGTTTGACCCTAAATTACTTTCTGAAGAAAGAGTAGAAGAGGGTACAGCACAGCAATGGCAGTTCCTGTGGAAGGATCATTTTCTTTTTAATCGGGTATACGGTTGGACTTGATGATATTTGAGGTCTCTTCCAACCATGATGATTCTATGATTCTATGATATACTAATACCCCAGTGGTTTCACAGTCTGGATATGTGTGATACTACAACGATTAGACACAATTACTAATAGAGAATTCAAAACAAACGCGGCCCACACTCTGAGCCCTTCCCTATGACCTAGCATGACCATGATACACTTCCTACCACCCTTGTGTGTTTCTGTAGCCAATTGTAAGATCTCTCCATTCCTGAAGTAAGGAAAGATCTTCAAAAAATCATGAAGGGATAGGGTGTCTCTCCAGTGGGCACCAGTATCTATCCTCTCCTCTATAAAATGCAAAAAATCAGCATGGGCCTGCACCTGAGTAGGGATCCTACAGCCCACGTGGGCTGAAGATGCCAGGAGTTCACCTCTCTCAACTTCACTTTGCCTCACAGAGTCTTCTTCAGTCCAAAGTTCCTCAAAAACAAGCCACGAATCCAGGTATCTAATCCCACTCTATGCAGGCACTATCTGCCATACAAATCTTAAATGGATTTACAGTTCATGAGACCTTTAACTATCACTGTGCTCCAAGACTTCAGTTAGTCTGTTCATAATCATTCCTCTATGACAAGATGGGTTTATATCTTGTAACATGGTGGCATCATCACATCAAAACAGAGTAAATATAATCTTGTATTGATTCACAGTATTAAAAAAAAAACCAACTAAGTAACAGGAAAAAATGTGCAGAAAATGCACCACTGTGACTGAATCATGGCAGACACTTGATTTTCTGTGTAACATGAACAGTGAGGAAAACAGAAACAGAAAAAGATTTAGGGTGTTTCGCCCACAGTCATAACAATAATATATTTTGTTTTCAGTTCTAGATAGTGGTCTCAACCTGCAGGCCCAGAGAAACATTTCACTATATAGTAGTCATTGTTCTTCAATACAACACTATTCTGTTTCACCTGCTCGTTCAGTGAGAGTAACATAAATCTCGCTTAAAAGGACAGAAATAGGCATTCAGTTCTGACAATCTAGTGGTTAAAACTGATGCATGAAAAACGTGTTTTCACAGCCCGTCTTTCGAAATAGGAGTGTAATCCATTGCGCACCCTTGTTAGAATGCTCTTTAAAAGCATCAAAAGAGTTCGGTGGAGACACAAGACCTTTAGAGCTAATTTAAGGTGATTAGAGGATTAGTCGGTTTAGGTTGAGAGAACTGTGAAATACAAAAAAACAGATTTTGAGGGGGCAAAAGTATATCTTAAAACTATCACCTATATAAGCATGACAAAAAATGAACATCTTTCTGAACTATTCTATAAATTCTTCGAGAGACTTGTTCCTCATACAGACTTCTCGCTAGCAATGAAAAAAACTAAGGCGGTAAAACAACTGCTCACTGCTGAATTCCTTAGGTAAAGCCACTCCTATAACATCTGACCTCTACAAGACTTTTCTATAAAGGTACATCTTCTGCACGAACCGTATCAGAAATAAATTATCCAAAAGGAGACAAGCAGGTCTGCTGACATCATCCACATAACAAAACAGTCATTTTACATACCAAAGAAGTCAAGCCAGAAGGTGTCTTCTATCTTTTATTCCATACTAAAAAGCATTGAAGGAAGGTACCTTTACTCACATACGAAATTGCCTTCTTTCTACTTAATTCTATGGCACAGTCCATTTTAACCATACCTTGCTTAACAAAGCATCTATTGTGTTCAAAATCTGCAATATTTGATTGAAGCCAAGAGTCCTTGTACCCAGCAATCAATAGCTGTTGGGTACAAGCCAGTAAGGTAAAAAGAAAGAGAGGAAAACTAGTACCAAGCAAGCCTTCCAAACCCCACGCCTGCATTTTCACCTCTGCAAACGGCAGCAGAGAACACAGCAGAAAGTCTTCAGGGGTGCTGCAGGAAACCCCCAAATGCAGGGGTGCAAGGAGATGTGCTTGCAGCAACAGCAACTGACCCTCTCATTAGCAAGTGTTTCTCTTGCTACAGCACTTGCAGGCGGCACCAGAAGACTGGAGACAAGAGTGGCAAAGGTATCTAACAAAAAAACGTTTTCTTAGCAGGGAGAAAAAGCAGCAGCAGGTCAAAGCCTACCGTGCAGCACACACAGATCTGGGTGCTGTGTCATGCTATAACCACGTTATCTGATGTCAACCTCCCAACCCATTCTAGCTGTAACCAATTCTGCTTCCAAAACCAAACTCCCTTCGGTCATCTGATACGCCAAACGCCATGACTGTGAAACAGCACGTCCGTCTCTGAAGAGCATATGTAATATGCAGAGCCAGGCAATGCTCATTACTTAAGTACATTGGGGGTTAAGACCAGAATTGTCAGGACCTGCAAGTTTAAGCCTTTAACCAGCTAAGATAATTATTATTCTCAGACAATTTTAGTGCAGCTGTAGTAGGGATATATTTCAATTCTCTTTATATCACTGAGAAACTAGAGGCTAACTCTTTTTAAATATATGTCTATAACATTGTTTACTTCACATAATCACAAAAAATCATGTACCAGTCCCTTCTGTACTCCCATGCAATTACTCTATTGACTTGAACAAAACCATGTGGACATCACATTTAGGGAGGGTTCTCCTCAGGTTCCTTCAAGCCCTTTATCTTTGTCTTACTCTATTATACTGTTGTATCCATTAATGGATTTACCGCATTACACAGGGACAGAGAGTGAGTGAGAAAGTGTGCGTACATGTGTGTGTGCATGTATAAAAAAGACATGTATCGCCTCCTAAAGACTGTCAAGCAATGAATGTAAAAAAAGCAAAAATCTCACAAGAAATGTTGCTAACAGATGAAATAATAACAGGGAAGGTGAAAATGCTCTAAAAATAATTAAGGCTTGGAAGGGTGGCCAAGACAATTAGCAGTCAAAATACTCACTGGCCTTTGACATACTAGCCTGCAGATTTTAAGACTCTCTTTTAGCTCTCCCCTTCTTACCTTCCCTGTACTCACATTTCAGTGTAAGGAAAATGAAAAAGTATGGGAGGCTGCTGAGCAACTTTTCAGCACGTGCATGTTTCGCTTGGCCTACAACCAGGCAGTACTGATTGAGGCACAAAGACAACAAAGAAGAAAAAACTTTGGAACAAAATCTGGTACGAATCCACACAAGCTCCAAGCATTAACATATTTTCCTCTCAAGACAGCTTTTTTAAACTAGAGCTTTTGTTGTCCCAATGAGAGATGTCACAGCCCAGTCAAGGCTGGGTGATGGTGGTGTAGTATCTAATGGGCAAGGGTTGCCCTTTCATTCACTGATGACACTTTATTTAATACCAGCTATTAATACATGATGGCATTTTCTATCAAGGGTGTCATAAAAAGGTCAGATTCCATTACTGCAACTTGTATGTATGAGGACAGGCTCAACCCTTAAGCAACACTAACATCCTACTACTTCCAGCCAGCTTACTCCAAGTACAGCTTCGTTTTGCAAAGCACTGTGTACAGGCACATTGATGCACCCAACCTTGCAGGCCTGAAACCAACAGCAAGATGGAGGCATCAGGAGCACCCGGCCACCAGGAGTCAGTCACAGATGAGATTATTTCAACAGCATTTTCTTCTTTCTTTAATTGCTTTTTCTGTAAACAAATATTTGCAACTACAGTACATCTCATATTTCCAGAGTAGGTCCAGATGATGTATGTATCGAGGTCAGGCAAACTGTTTCTTAGGCCTGCTAGTTATAATAGTCTCTTCTTATGTAAAATATTGTTGAATGGCTCCTGGTTTTGTTTGTTAAGTTAATCTGAAAATTGTTTGGATGACTAATTCCCAGCCTAAAGCTTGTGTACTCTGTTCTTTTCATCTCCTTGTTTACTATGAGTTGTTCAGTTGGTCATTTAAAATCCCACTGTATTAGTCTTGTTCTCTTGATGGAATACTGCTTTTCAAACAGCAACTTGAAATACTAAAAAATGATTGAAATTAGTAGTTTTTTAGGACTATTATTCATACTAAGTTTAACAAAACATAACCGATCATGAGTACCGAGTATGTCTTAATATGCAAATCAGAGAACTGTAGAACAGAAATTCCACTCAAACTTTCCATGCATATAAATACCCACCAAATCTTTTATTTTTAATTAAATTATTCCATTTATCAACAAACATAATGAATACCACTTTTGACACATTCCACATTCTTCAGTGAGCTCCACAGTAGTTTTTTCTCAGCTCATCCCCATTCATTGATTAACTCGTTTCAGTTTCTGACTTTGATCCCACAGAGAAAAGACTATTTTGTACACACAATGGGTTAAATAATAAAGCCAAGAAGTTGTGTGTGTGGGGGGGGGGGTTAGTGTTTAGAGAGCAACTGGAAAACCAAGAGCTTGCTAAAGCAAAATAAAGCACTCAAATGTTGATATGCAATAATTTGCAATCTACTTCATGCATTTCTGTTGGTAAACGTATTGGTACAGCAGGCCTGCTGACGCTCATAATTTATGGCAAAGTTCTTCAGTTAGCACAGCTAGCCAGATCTATTTCCCAAAGCATTACTGCAAAGCTCGCTTTCCCCCTTTAACCCAGACCTCAGAGTAGGCATCCAAAAATGGCACATAGAAGAAGCATTAAGTGTAATCATGGTAGCTTTTCCTCTTCAGGGTCAGTAATGAATTCTTCAGGGGCAGAAATAAATAGGGGTAGGCTCGCACCATCTCCGACATTTCAGTGCAAAAACCAGGATCCAGACACCACTGTTCCTGCTGCACTTGAGAGTGACACCCAGGAATATTACCCTCTCCGTCCTGCACGAGAAAAAGGGCAGTCCTTGCTCAGCCCTGCCTGAAGCAGCTTCGTTTTTGCTGAACCCCTTGTAGAAATAGTTGAGGACCACTACCTTTTAGGAAAATAAACCAAACGCATAACAAACAAGCATGAAGCATACTAGTTACTTAGAAAGATTGGCTAACAAGACTGTTCCACACATTGTCAAGTTCATCAAGTAGCTAACATATTTAGAGTTGAAGAAGCAACCCACTGTAAAGGATTGTTTCTTATGACACAGGGGCACTACAGAACTAAAGCAGTGTGCTGAGGCTAGGCATTCTCTAGGAAAATAAAATTCATAGGCAGAATTTTTTTTTTTGTCTAAATATGCCCTGGTTTGAACCCTTCAAGACAGCAAGACAAGGGCTCTGCAGTTCCACACCAGCTCAACTAGACATAAAGAAAGTGGCATGTGCCACTTTGAAGGAAGACTCTGGGAGAAGGGCTGGGAATTCAGCAAACAGCAAGAAGCAGCATGGCAGCTTCAGGAAAGGAAGACTTGACAGCACTTCATTTCTTCTGGCCTGTTTGTTCTGCCCTCCTCTGTCAATGACACTTATCCAGGCACTGAAAGGGAAAAAGCACAAGCAAACAAACTGCCCGTTCTACTCTAAAAAGACAATACATTGGTAAGATGGCAGCTCACCAACAGGTGAAAATGAGCTCTATTTGCTACATTAAAGCTGTAACTTAATTTAGCAGAAAATCACTTGCAAATCAAGCAAATGTGACACAAGCATTTTCCCTTGTGTTTGGCCATGTCCAGAAACTACAGCCACAGCTGTTTTGTTTGCCATACACTACTCTAATGCAGTATCAGTGAAAAAATAAAACACATTTTCCATTGCTACATTAGCTTCCCCTTAAGACTTATTCGAATTTTTCTTCCATTCAGGCTCAGTCTTCTCTGGTAATAACAACAATCCTGATCAGCGTCTTCACTACAAAATCTGAAATTGCTGCATGATCTTCCTGTACAACATAAACTCTATGTTCTTTACAATCTCAGTTATTTCATTTTAAGTAGTGCTCATTTGTAAAGACTTCCATTTGCATGACCCATGAGTATGGTACATTGTGAAAGGCTGCCACTACCTCTGTCCTCAGCTCATGTTTAAGAAATTATTTTTGAAGTGAAGGCTCATAAAGGATTCTTGCAGCTTCTCAGGTTTCAGCAAAATCTTTGACACCTGATGAAGTCTGACGCTGATATGTATACATGACATTCAAACTGACTGACGTCCCCAAGATGTCATGCCAGATGTAACCTGTAGTGAGATGATTTTAAAAGCTAAGACAGATTTACTCATAAGTATTGATCTTATATGTATTTATATTTAAAATAAATGTATTTCAAATATCAGCCATCATCTGGATTCTTCTGGTTTGTGTGTTACCTTATCTTTGAACTCTCTTCTGTACTGCTCTTGCTTAGCTCAGTGCTGGAAGTTGACCTTTTATTGCAATGAGAAACAAGGCCTTGGGCAAGGGAAGTACAAAATAAATGGACCAAAGTAAAATCTGATGGATTGCTTAACATCAAACTGCTAATGCAAACGTTATTCCTCATAAATCACTTTACTTCCCTGAACTTCCTCCATGTAAAAGTAGCCTTTACATGTCATAGCATTATATTCACTGACAATTTACACATTCTAAAATACAATTCCAACCTGACTCTTCTAAGGAATGGTTTAATTCTTCCAGAGAAACTGTGAAAGTGTTAAATTCTTTTCTTCAAATAGATGCTATGTCCTCCTTCCATGACCCTAGAAAAACAACCTAGAGCTACATGTCACTGATGTGCGTGCATGAAGTTGAGCTACTTTACCAGTGGATTTGTTTCTGAATGAGTGAATAAAAGCCATCCTCATTGTAAACTTTTATCCACACTACCTCCCAGGAATAATGGAAGTATTGTGCCAGACAACGTTGATTAGACAGGTTAGGCATTACTTCATTCTTCTGAGATGTCGTTTCACAAAGCTAGCAGGACAGGTCCAATCTGGCAGGAGTGCATGTAGAGAAGACTGTATGACAGTACCCAAATAGGACATCCAATTCTTTCATATGGTGATCCTAACACTATGGGGAGCAGGGGCAAGTCCTGCTGATGCATGTTATATCAGCCCACTCATTCTCCACTTCAGCAAGTCCACAAATGTGTGCTGAACGAAACAGTAACACAGACTTCACGAATTATGAGGGAGCAATAAGTTAGGCATCATCTTTATACTTCGCTAAATTGTGGGAAGGGAGGGCAGGAAGTATGTCACTATTATGCAGAGTGTAATAGGTAATTCCCTGCAGGCAATTCAGCAAACTTCAAGGTTTCAAGGGGAGCATCCCCCAGGTCAGATCCTGAAATGCAATTTTAATCATGATAAAAAAAGAGCATCAAAAGAGTTCTATGAACAGGAATCTCCAGAAAGTTTAGTTCTCCAGAGGACTCTGCTCAATTCACTTTGCAGGATTTAACAGAAATGAATTTTGAGTCTTCTTACAGGATCACAACAGCTCCCTTCGTAGCCAGCAGAATTTCTCAGCTGGGAACCTTTGAGTTCAAGAAGCAGCTCTGTAATAGATGCAGTGTTGCAAGACTGGATTTTCTTGATATCAGGAGAGATGTTTTAATTATTAAATTCATTCCATGTGTGTAAATGAATTTAATCATTAGTACCACCAATTACTCAGTGTTATGCACACTGCACAGGATCCTGCCTCAAAGACTTTTGATATCTGAATGTGAAACAGCATTTTTCCTCTAATGCCACATGGACTTCTGCTCTCATAGGTCAGATAGTTGTTCTGAACAACTTTGGTTGATTGTTTTGCTCCCATGATATAACGATGTTTGGGAGCTGGTGTAAGCAGCTACTCATAGTAGGGTTTTTCCTGTCATCGTGACTATGGGAAAACAGGCCCTGTCCTTTTAGGGCCATTGGAGAGTGAGAACCCACCACGCAACCATTGCTCTCTCATCCTTCTGGAGGGGCCATTTCAGCCATCACTGGGTGACATCTATTTCTGCACTGGAGTAATACTTGCTTTCTAACCGTTCTCTGCCTCATTATACAACAGGCTTCTACAGCCCGATAGCTGTGATAATCATCATTTACAGTCAGGAGCAGTGGAATGCAGTGGTAATTGCAGCATTATAATTGTTCTTTCTCTAAATTTATTCTGAACAATGAAAACACTAATGGTCTCATTAACCTAATCTTTCCTTAATGCCTATATTATGTTTTTGGCAGGCCATGCTTAATTTACTTACTCAATTGACCTCTCTTTCTATCACACACAGACAGCTTCTTGCTTGCCACCATGTTATCAGCTCTTGGTGTGAATACTGAGAAGAGAGGAAAGGAAACCACTGTTGAACCATAGGGAAAAGACGTTCTAATTAAGTGGTTGAAAACCCTAGTAAGTCGGAGAGTCAGAGTAAGACAAAAGTTGGACCCAGTTTTTTCTGGGTTACTAGTCAAACAAAATTCCCTAATTATATTTTAATTACTGTGTCTCTCTCTCCCTTTCTAGAGACAAAGAGATATATGCATAAAACTAGGGTACCCTCACAGGTAGGCATAGATTAGAATATTCATTCCAAAGTTTTAAGGGATTGAACTGACACAGCAAACAAGCAAAAGACATAAAATGGCCTGAAAATTGGTTCTGGGAAATAACTAACTAACTAACTGCTTACTTGCAGGTGCAAATCAATAAAGTGTAAAATAATTAATTTACAGAAACTTTTAATTATTAGCTGATGCTGGAATTGGTAGATTAGGTAAAAAACTCCAAAATCTCAAATTCATTGTCAAATGATGCTCAGTCAATAAGTTTTCCTTGATGCTGGAAAACCAAAGTGCAAAGGTCACCAGTAGTTAAATAAATAACAATTTGGTTTTATATGCGGCAACTACTCAAAATCAGACTGATAACATGTGATCTCCTTCTGTAGAAAGCTCATAATGGTGATATAATAAAGTTCTTTAATCCATGACAATTTAAGGATTTAAGGAAAGCAATGATTTTAGGGAGAGGTACTATACATACATTTTTGTTTGGTTTTAGACCAATAGAGTTGGGATAAAGAAAAATGCTCATTTTGTACATGTAAAGTCTTCTTTAAGACTGCAAGAAATCTTCAAAGTTAAATGCAAATTGAGAATGCTTGCTGGGCCTCAAAACAGCCAAAACAACTCTCTTCTTATAAAACAACCTCCTTATTTTCCTACTAAAAAGAAGAAGGTAAGGTGCATGTGATGCAGCTACTAAATGAGGGTTAAGGTTATTCATTGGTCTCTGCTAGGTCTTCAAACAAAAGATAATCAGCTTCCCCAGGAACCACCAAAGAAAGTTTCTCCTCTACCATGCTTATGAAGCCAGGAAAAAAATTATGTTCATTCCTTTGGGACTACCACAGGAAGCCTAAAGGGCTGAAGCATTCTGCAACATGTCACTCTCTCTGCTGTTCAGTCCTAGGCATGCTGTACAAGTTCAATGAGTTTTTCTTCTCTTAGTGCTGTTTAATGGATAGATTCTTTCAATCAACTACTTTTACAGGCTCTTCCAACTTCCACATCATTCTAAACACATCTCAGACTATTTCCATCTGTTTTCTGGATAGCTTTGGACTCTGACAAGTCCTGGCATATATAATAAATCTATTTCCTGTAATGTTGGAAATTTTCCTGAAGCACTCACTTCCAAAGGCAGTCAGATGTCTGCCTGTATCTTTGGGGAACTCTTAGCTTATTAAGGTAGAAATATATGTGAGCTGCTGTCAGGAAACAGTACCCTTGAGCCTGCCCTTAAATTGCAGATTTTCAGTGACCAGAGGCTATTTAGCTGCTGAATTGTTTTGTCAATTCCATACATTACTCCTGAGTTTCTGATTGTGCCAAACAGAACTCTGTTAATTGATTGTCCTCCTGTGTTGCTTTACCTTGTAAAGTACTGCTACAGTTGAGGCTTTAAGAGCTCTGAATAGATCTTTTTTCCCCATGAGTGATTACAATTATCATTTTTCAAGTGCTAAATAATATTGCTGCTCGCTGTATGTTGTTTAATCTGTGACACTAAGAGCTATCTTGTCCTAAAAATCTGTCTCCTAACAATCCTCAGCTGAGTCATGCAAAGTACGGGCTGGATATACCTACACTTTTCCTCATACGAAGTCACCATCAATGCCAAAACAGGCGAGGCGAGAGGACGCGTCTGGTGTTTCACGCCAATGTCTATGCTAACAGGAATACAGACTGAATATGTGTGTTAACTGTGAAAGTTGCCCCTTTATATACAACCCTGATGGAAACCAATTTTGTTGTCACTCCCTAACTTATCAAAAATTCCCAAAATTAATGGTAGTAGATATTGTCAAAACTTCTTAATGTCTACAAAGTTCACGACAAGACTCCTTTTGCCATTCAAAAAGGTTTTGATTATGCTTCTCAAAAAAAAAAAAAAATGCTCTACAAACATTCTGGACTGAACCCCAGCCTGTTTTATTCCCTTCCCTTCACTTCACCTAACTGACTCTTTTCCTTCCCGCCTTACCCTGCTCCTCCAAGCAAAGGCTTCCATATCATCTCCTACCAGCTACCATATTTTGCCATTTTTCACGGCACACAAAATTCTCTTTTTTGACAAATTAAAATTACAAGAGACCACAAAACAGTAGTCATAATTACCCAATTAAACACAAAAGCATTAGATTTGCTATATTACTTTCAGTCACCCAAAGAATTAAATGGTATTTAATGATTTGTGAGACCAAATGATTACCATACAATGATTACCTTACAGCATATACCTCACTGCATTAAATTCCCCCTCCCCAAGCCACATTACATTATCATTTATCTTCACCTGGAAATGTATCACCTTACCTTCTTATATGGATACTTATTCCAGAGTTAGGCTTGCTTATAATCTCTTTAATATATACTATTTCCAAACTAACATAAACTTAATTCAGGAATATCTTTTTAATTGCAGATAACAAACAAACAAACAAAAGCTTTCCCTCCAGAGATTATGCAGGTGTTTTGTGGTCATCGCCTTTGACCAACAAGTTCCTGAAAAAAGACTAAGAAAGTAGGTGAGATATATAATTTCTTGATTAAGGTACAAAACCAGCATTCAGGAAACCCCATGTCTATTCTTACTCCTGCCACAGACTTCCTCCTATAGGATCTACAGCTAATAGCTCTCTGCTCCATCAACTTCTACGTACTCATGGCTGTACACACAGTTATCACAGTTACAATAGCAGAGCTACATCAATGAGAAATCCAATCTACTCTTACTATAAAACAAAAGCACAGTATAATTTATATTTTAAAAAAGCCATTATTGAAACATTTCAATAAAACCAAAACCAAACCGAAAGACACTGCAGGAGAAGAATTAATTTGACAATTATGCAAAGGGTAAAATACATTTATTTTCAAATTGGGAAAATACTCTGCACAAAGTTTGACTATTGTTTCTAATTATCCACTCCTAATATTTGCTGGATTTGTAATTGCATTACAACCTACCCAACAATCATCTCGGGTAGTTTCCAGGAACTACCTAGAAGGAGGATATTTTAAGTGAAAAACTGAAAGTGCTTGTAAATTGAAATGGTGTATGAGAGCTTGTGATATGCATTCTTACCTTTCCTGTTTTCTTTTCTAAGGTAAGATAAGCAAGACTGCTCCTTCTCTAGTTTTCTCTGCCCAGTGATTTTTGCATTATGTCTAGGTTACATTCGATTTTATTATTTTTCAATTTCCTATTTATAACAATGACTCTCAATTACATTTCTGCTGTGCTAGAGTAAACCTCTTCATCCTCAAAAGGTTCTAAAGGAGAGAATCCCAGGAAACTCTGACAAGTATATTCCATGATCAAAAGCAGAGTATGTAGACAAACCCTCCAGGTTCTTGCACTCCAAGGGAATCTCAGGAGTGGGGATATACCTCCTCTACTAAAACACAAGAGTCAGTTTGAGGATCAATATCACCAAGCACCAGGTCTTAAGGTAAATCTGCCCTGTTAGACTTTAACTAGAATATTTCGAAGAGTAATAGAAGAGAGACTGACGACTGACAACTTTGTATAATTACATTTATACATGTTCTTCCCCCAGAAATCTACGTGAACATGTTACAACGGTTTCCACATCTCCAGTAAGATGATGTTCAAATCATTTGCATGGTCAAATAACCACCACACACAATTTTAGGCTTCCAGAACTAGTGCGATCCTCAAATTGTTTTCTGTGGTCCTCAGTTCCTATGAGGATGGCATGTTTAGCAGTCCAGCATGTGAAGAACTTTTTTTCTTCAGTGTTTCACCTCGTTCTTGGAAGATGGGGGAGAAAAAGAAAACATAGATTTGATTAAATTGCTGAAAATTGGCTTTTCCTTTTAGCCCCTTTACTGCCTTTTCTGTCAGGAAATACAGCTAGATATGCCTTTCAGGACAAACATTGCGAACAACTGTCCAGTTAACAGCATGAGGTTAGTCTGTTCCTCATCTAGGATTTCTGTAAATCATGCCTGAGCTCTGAGATTATCTCATTTTCTCTGGTAACCTCCTTTTAGTCCTGTATTATTTTCAAATTCTGTTTAGAGAACATTTCCTGTAGCCCAATCCCAGCCTCTCTTCCAGTGAGATGTAGACTTCGTTCTTCTTCGGTGTTCCACCTTGACCTTGCTGCCTTCATGGCAGCCCTTTAAGACATATGTAACTTTTAAGATGTATTTAATCAAAACCTGTAAGTCTGTTCTCAGCATACTAATTCAGCTCTTTTTTCTGCTTGGGAGGCAGACTGAACTTTATGGCCTTCATTTTAAAAAGCCTCCAAGCTCCTAATTAGGCATACAATGTAAGCAGCCAGAATTTTAAAAAAGGCACACTTGAGTCTTAAGCTTCTGAAAATCTACCCATCAGTTTCACACTAGCAGCTATGAAGTCCTTAGGATTTTTTTTTTTTAAATCTAACCCTTATTTTAGTAGCAAAATACCAATACCATTGGACAACAGATGTACTGTGATCTTTCAGGTATTTGTGCAAATGCAAGCATTAACTTTATGAAATGTAGACAAAGTTTTATTCTACCTACATCCTCTTTTGTATCACTATCTATAAAGATTGAACTTAATGCTTTCTGGGAAGCAACAGAATTAAAGCTGTGTGCAATAATCACTCCTGGGATAACATGAATGTATGCTTGTCAACAGACAATAGAGGAACACAGATGGAGGACAAAGTACGGAGGACGAAGTATGGAGGCATTTGGAGAGAGAGACCAATAATTAGACTTTAACTAAGAATGCAGAACATGTGAAAAGAGCAAGACATCTGCTTGAAGCAAAGATGAAACATAATAATGAGAAATCTTCTATGAGAGAAGGATAATCAGAAGAGTAAAAAAGAGGATTATACAGCCCTACCAGATTTTAACATCACCTCAGAAGAACCAAATACCATATTCTAGCTTACTGATAAATCCTCATTTGCTTTGATAAGGAAGATGTGTCACTGCAGCATCTGTTTCTTGAAAAAAATTGCTAAATAAATAAAGTTACCAAAAGACACGGTATTATTTTTCGCTAGCTAAATGAGCTATGGAGTGATGCAGTAGTACTGATTCAGGGCTCCTTTTCGGGTAACAGAGAAGGAAACCACTTTGAGTATACTAGTACTGCACATAAGTGCATACCACTTGGCTCCAAATGGGAACAAAAAGAAAATTCACATCTAAAAGGAATGATTGCTGTGCATTATATGGCTACCAAAAATGCATGCAGCGTGCTCCTTTGCAAAATAAGAAGGTTCACCTACCTTACTGGTGAACCATCTACTGCATGGCAGGTCTACAGTGTAAGAAAAAATCCAAACCAGTAGTATTTCAAGATAGATAGTTCTCACAAACCACTGCATTTTGGAGTATTTATACATTAAAAATTCAACTGATATTGCTCCTGTGGGGTGTAACAAGAGAAGGCTTGAGGCTTGAATGGCTTAGCTGAAGAAGCTAGATGAGATTTGGTTAGTGATGACTTCATGCTGATCCTGAGGTATTGTGCAGACATAACAAACAGCCTGACTGACATCTGGTGACACTGATGCATCTTGTCACAGTACACCCCGACAGAGCTAATAGTACACTATTGCTTTATTAGATTGGATATCTGTGGAGAAGAAATTGTTGCCTGTCATGTTTATCACTGATAGACAACCACCACTGTATGTGCTTGAAATTAACATATCAACGCAGGGCAGATTAATTAGTAATTTGGGGCTTCAGCTGGGAAAGGGAGGTTGACCTCACTGGAGCCAGTTGAAATCTGCTGTTCTGCAGAGAGGTTAACATTATATGACTCTCACGAGGCAGACCTCAGACACTATGGGAAACAGATCTCTGACATGCTCCTGGACTTCCCAGTGGTAATTCAAAAACAACAAAAAAAATCAGGACAACTGTATTCTGTTTATCGGTCTCCCACCTACACTGGTTATACTAATCCATTTCCACTTTGCGTTCCCTGTCTATCACACAAGAAGAACTCCAACCCACTGGTGAATGGTAAAGTTTAACTAACATTTATAAACTACTGCCTAATATTCATGTGAAATTAAACGGAGATAGAACTAATATTGAAGAGAACATAGAATTCAAAACAAAGCTGAATGTAAAATGTAGGGCATATAGACATAAATCTCATTTTCTGCTTATGCATGGTACAATTTAAAGTACATTTTTAGCCTGCCATTTGTGTAAAGGAGGACAAATACCCTGCAGCTTTAAACAAATACAAGTTTTTAAAATAGGTATCAGTGAGACCTGCTGGCACATTATCCAAGAGAGAATATAGTGGCCCTCTTTACTCTTTCGTATCACTTTATCTCTCCATCTTCTGTTTCTATACCACTTCATTTTCTGTTTCTCTTCCCCACAGTCTGTATTGGTATATCTGCTTGGCCAGCTCAGAAAGGTTTGCTCAAGTTCACCACATTCCAGAGGGCTGGGCCAAACGGGTTCGACTATTTCTGGTGACCTCATGTGAGAAACATGCACAATGACTAACCAGTGTTCCCAGGTTTTGAACACGAACACATCAGGATAGATACAAAATACAAAATCAAAGGAACTAAATGTGGGATGTAAGTTGCTAACTGTTGCTTAGCAACACTACACTGATGTCACACAAATCATGACCTTAGCATCAGAGTCAACACCATTCACGCAGATATCCGCAAAGAGATCATCTGATACGGCAGAAAACAAAATAAATTTAAAAAAAAAAAAAAAAGCAGAGCAAAAAACCATAACCATTTTATGCCAGCTTGAACATGGACTGTAGATGCTCTAATGCCACTTACGGGCAAAGAGCACGTTTGCCTCCTGATAAGCTCTAAGCATGCACATGGTAATTAAAGGAATAATCTTCTTAAATTAATAAATTCTGACCTCGAAGAAAGAAACAGTGGCTGGAGTGAAATAATTAGGCCACGACTCAATGAGATTTGCATGGCAGATATTAGAAATCTACTGAGACGTAAACTCGGACAAGGTAGACAATAAACTGTTTACCTCCTTCTGCATCAAGTCTACTTTTTCCTATTTCTCATGCAACATTTACTTCTCATATTCTATAATTTTACCCTTTAATTATATTTATGAACATATTAAGTTACAGAGTGCAAACATTTCTTCTTTTCTTTCAAGAGAATTTCATAGCTTGTTTCCTTCATTAAATAGCAAAACTCAAAAACCTTTAAGATATAAAAGCCAAACTAAACTTCTTAGTAAGACGAAAAAAGCTTAAATATTTCATATCAAATGTTCTACATATATATATGTTCTAATTTTAAAAAAAAACATTAAATCACATTTTGTCTTTTTTTCCTTTAACTGAAAAGAGCTTATTTAATTCAACCTCAACTTCTTATTTGGTGTGAAAAAGAAAACAGAAGGCCAGATTTCATCATTTATTGCAGACCTTTGAGCATGGAAAGCACTTGACGAAGTTGTAAAAAAAATTCTGCTCAAGGCACCCACCCAAAAAGAGTGTTCTTGTCATTAGGCTAAAGCAATTCCAAGACGCTGCTGAATAGACCTTAACACAACAATCTATCGAAGATTCATGAATATAAAATGCTCTCCACCTCTGGGTTTTCTAAATCAAAACCTTAACTTTCTCCTCCGTATCCTTCAGAGATGCATACCAAAACCTGAAATTCTGTCCTCTTCCCAACAACTCACTCCGACTCGTAATAAATAAACAGGTTCCTGGTTTCCTGAGCACTAAAAAACTCAGCTGAAGCCATTGTCCCACACTAATCCTCAGCTTCAGTCTAGCCATCTGCAGCCAAAAATCTTACAGAAAAAAACAAAACAAAACAAAACAAAACACAACAGTCTTCCATCCTTCTTTTTACAAGTCCTAATGCTTATATAGACATTAGCATACCTGACTGCAGACTAAACGATCCCTTCTGGTCTTGGAATTTTTCCTAGTTTTCCAGCTTATGTAGAACATAACAATAAAGTCATCTGATAAATGCTTCCTTAAATATTTATTTCCTGAACTTTAACACCAACCCAGCATGAGTCTTTCCTTTTACATACTTCAGCTATGCAAAAGCAGTAAAATAAGAATCTGCCTTCAATCAAGCACATGGCAGAAGTCGACTACTCAGTTGCCATAATATATAAAAAGGAAAAATTAGAGCAGTTGCTCCGTAGCTGGAACACAGGCTTCAGCAGATATTAATGATAAAATGGCAATTTTTGAGTAGAGGTAGTTTGAGTCTGTTAAACTGAAAAGGCTAGCCTGGGGATCATAGAATCATAGAATCACAGAATCA
>NW_009638043.1:9235-14171 GCF_000690535.1 Cariama cristata | reverse complement strand
GTGCTGTCATAAAGGATAAAGACAAATGCTGACCTGCTGCCCCGAGGCGGGCGGCCTGAAGTAGCTCAGCTCCCGTGGGTGTAACTCCCGAGTGTCTGTGTGGGACCCTTCTCCTCATGTTGTTTCTCGAGGGTTCAAGACCCCCATCTGGATATACAAAGCCCCATTTAAAAGCTTCAAACCAAGAGCCAGATTTATTTACAACCTGGTGTTTCGGGGGTTTTAGGATGTACGCTTCCAAGTTTCTCTTTTACCATCACAGTCCATTTCCGTGGAGCGTGAATCCAGGGTCGGACGCTTCAGGAAGAAGAGAGCTAACGCGCACATGGCTGCAGCTGCCTTTCGACCCCCCTAGCAGATGGCTAGTCAGAAGTTGCATCAAAGGGCTTCTCAGCCTGCAGCTTAGCGGAGCCCTAATGACAAGATAAAACAGGATCTCGCAAAATAAATCGTCCTCTGGAGCATCTGTGGGGCTGTTTCAACGCATTCCACGTTCTGTCTATTTTTCATGGACAAACACAAAGGAACAAACAAACGTCACAGGACAAAACCAACGAAACCACAGTGACTCGTGATGTGTACATACTGGAGACAAAAGTCTGTGGTGACGACTCGAGCAGATTAGCATTCAGTTTGATCTAGTGAGGTTCCGCAGTTTCGACAAACAAAAAATGTTTATTAAATGTCGCGGTCTGGAAAAATAAGCCGCCTTCTCTACAAAACAGTCAGCAATGTTGCTACGCCAATCTCTGTTTCTAGGCACAGTTCCTGTCTGCTATGCCAGTGATGACGGCCAACAATTTCTTCAAGTTTATTTTGATGACAAGCGCTCTTAGATTCCTATAAATATACACAACTTCTACTTGGGATATTCCTGACACAGGCCAGCGCTCTTGTAGGTACCATCAGATGTATCTCACCACCCTTAAACACAGCATCCATGCAAAGTGAATGAACTGGCATGCCGACTGATTTTTTTTTTTTTGTGGGATAAAAGTAGTTTTAGGCTCTGAAGTAAGAGTTGTGGATCTGCTCCAGTTTGAACAACGATTACTATTAATGGAGTTGGCTTCAAACTGACTTCTTGCAGCGGCATCATCTAGGTGAAGTTTACAGGCTGAGGCTCTGAGCTCCAGCCACTGTTATCCAAACGCCCTCGGCAGTAGCTGCTGAGGGGTATCTTGCCATCACAGAGACGGAGTACAGATGTTCTTCCTCCTCCAACTGCTCTATTAAGCCACATAGTGGAACATATGTTTCAGCTTACCTAAATGGCAAAAATGGTTCATTTTGTAAACACGTAGCATGACAATTCTAAAAATGCTAATTCAGACATCTACTTGAACACATACATTCCCTTCACTTTACTAATTTAAACCTAATAGAACACTCTGCAAAATTATCGTTCATATATCACGTAATTTGAAGAGGGGAAATCTGTTATAAGAGCAGGGCCCAACAGCGCTTCCTCTGCAGCCTTGCAGCAGAATGGCTCATCTTCTACATTAGGAGAGAAGGGTCCCTGTCCCATCTTTGTTCCTCTGTAATTAACTGATCTGTTGCAAAGAGCTGAGTAGGATCAAGAAAAAAAAAATCAAACCCCAAGGATCTTTACTATAAGCGATGCACTCATCAGCTTTGGGATTATAAACAGGGAAAATTAGTCTGCTCCCTGTGCTGTCTGGACCTGGCAGAACAATCAACTGTGATGGGCAAAGGAGGACTCTAGAAATAAAATCTGGGTTTTTTTCACTTATGCAAGGAACAATTTTCTTTCAATGTGGCATTTATTTGTGAATAAGGGAAGTGTGTATGTGGGGGGAGAAATGAGATGTGTTTCCAGTATTATGAGAAAACACAATTTATCTATTCTGTAACATGCTGCGCTTTACAGAATAGCAATTCCTTCCTGACATTCTCTGGGAACCAAAAGATGCAGTAAGTGAAAATAAAGCTACAAATTCCTTAGCTACAGATGTAAATAATGATGCTATAGCACTCATTATTTAGAAACAGTGACGACAGCCTTTGAGAGGGGAATTCTTGAGTTACACTGAACCATAAGGCTGTTTGAAAGCAACAAAAAAAGGAATTAAAACTGGAGGAAAACCCATCTGAAATCTTTTGGGATCCTAATAAAAGCAAAGATTTATACTGAAGCCTTAACCTCTGCAAGACAAATTTTAAACTAAATAAAAATATTTGTTGTGATGTGAGACCTTCCAATGCCGTCAAATTAAATAGGTATTATTTTAACTAGCCGCGCTAAACTGTCCTCCAATATGGCTTCGCAAAACTTGTCCTGGCACGTCTGCACAGCAATTCGTCAGGAATAGTTATGGATGGCTAATAGCTGGGTATTGACTAGCAGGTGAGGGCATCAGAGATGTTAACTGGGCCTTGTGGCATGTGGATTTCCAAACTGAAAGAGGATTACAAACATTCATGATTAAGGGACAGGCGGTAATTAACACTCTAGACAGAAGCAGTCTGCCCACTCGGCAATCGGACACCCAGGTAAGAACAACGGGGGTCACTTAGACCAATAGTTTCCTTTGAACCACTTAACTAAAGAGCTCCACATGCTTTACAGCCACTAATTAATCTAAGTGCCCCATTCCTATCCCATTATACTGGTATGGAGGACAGCAGCACCAGGAAAGCAGCAGTGCTGAAAACGGGAAGGCAGAAGTCAGAGAGTTGTGCCTCCTTCTCTTCCCGTAACACCAAGCTGCTGCGAGATGATGATTACGGACTTAGCCCCTCATTCTGGGGGGAAAAAAATGTGTCTAGTTTGGCAAACATCCTTGTTTTCTGCAATGACGGAAGAGACAAGAGCTCATGCGTGAATTAGCATTTTCTTCAAACATAATTCAAGCTCATTTGAGAATATGGGTAAAGTATCAAACATCAAGAGAGCCTGCGTCAAATGAGATTAGCCCTAGAATCCTTTCCCCCTTGAGAGCTGCTTATTCTGTCGTAACTCCTTAAGAGGCAGCACATGAAAAAAAAAGAAAAATCTCTGTTTTAATTAAATGGGATGATTTGACAGTTGGGCGTTTTCTGTTTAATTGAGGGGAGTAAAAGTAGGTTCTTTAAGCAAATAAAATAACTTCAGCATGCACATTTTATATTTTACAGAAATATACATACCAGAAAACACATATAAAGGCTACATACATACATATATTTACACACATACATATATATGTATCTGAGAAATATTTTGCAGATTCGTTGCTTTTAGAAGCAGTGGGACCAGCGCCTGGTCATAAAGGCTATCAAAACTGAAGCCTTTGCATAGGCTTCCCCTCACCAGACCCTTTGTGAGGGAACAAACCTAGGAGACGCAATGACCCGTAAATCTGCCGGAATTTAAAACTCGTTCCCCTGAGAGAAGCCCCTAAAGGAGAGTGGCACGCGATCCTCCAGTAGCCGTAAATGTCCCCACTGGTACAGCTCCCGTCTTCAGGACAGAGGAGTGTAATTTCACTCTTTGCACCTTGTGCTCATGGAAGTTGGCCAAGTTCAGAATTCATAAATAAATGACTTTATTCAGATTTATTATGTGCTTCCTAAGAGACAGAAGGAGAGCAAGGCTTGCTGATCAAGGATTAATGTAAATATGAAGTTGGTGTTGGGGAAGAGGTTCACTGGCAACACGAACAAATCTAGAGACAAGCAATGACAGCGCATCTATGCCTGTCTCAGTGACCACTCCCCGAATCCAAAATAGCTGTTGAAATTAGGAAAGGAGGGTGCAGAAAAAAGAAATCCAGCCTGTTTGCTCAGGAGAAGGGAGCTACACTTTGCAGAAAATACTCAGAGCCAACAAGACCCAAACCCAAATCAATGGAAACTCAGTAAGTTTGGGACAGACTGTAAGCTGTTAGAGATTGTGATTTTTGTCTTGCTGCTGCAACATATGGCAAACGAGTGCAGAAATAGCATCTAACAGTGTTAAGGGGCAGGCGAGAGGAATTTCCATGACAAGAGGAAGCTCACCACAACGGAAAACGCAAGTTAGCCCACAGAAGAAAATCTCTAACAGCACAGCTAGGCTGTTTTGCTGTATTGCTTTGTTTTGCAAAGGCAAACTTTACATGGGTTTTTGATGGGCATCCAGAGACACTTTTCAGACACATCCCGAGAGTGAGCCTGGGAGCGCCGTGTGTTCGTTGGGATCTTTATTAAGCTGGGAGGCCTGCCGGCCACCCGCGGCTGACTGCAGGGCACCTTCAGCCCAGCAGCTTGCATTTTTGGGACAGGCCAGATGCAAAGAGCCCTGGTTGTATACAGAGCTGGTTATATATACCCTAGAATGTCAGTCTGTATTTAGAAGCAGCATATATCATTCTTGTACATATTACAGGTATTTACATACACATAAAATTATGTATGCATTTAAGCTGGTATAAAGCTGTCATGTACTGATACCACATATGGAAAAAAATAAAAGCTATGGTATTTATAGCATTATATCGGTGTAAGTACCCCTATACCAGGGCAGCTGCATCAAAGTCCTGGGACAAGAGGAAGTGCATCCGTGTAATTTAAATGGCAAAACTTCCTAGAATAAAGAAGGCAAAACTACAGCTAACCACCAAGGGAGCAGCATCAGGCTTCTAGAGGAGATGAAACATTGATGCGAAGCGCTGGAGGGCACTACTTCAGACCTCCATTTTCACTGCCTCCGTTAATATTTGGTCTCTTTTCATCCAATTTATGCTGGTTTAATGCAGTGTTCTCCTCCCCACCCATTTCATCTGGTTTCATCAGAGATACTTTTGACACTAAACTGTCCCAGGAGGCATTTCTGAATCTTCTCTGACAACAGAGAAACCTAACTTCTCACTCCCAAGATGAGGTTACTAGAAGAGAGAGATCAAAAAGTCTACTGGAAAATAGATCTTTCCTAGAAAATTTTCTTATTCCC
>NW_009638043.1:4582-9194 GCF_000690535.1 Cariama cristata | reverse complement strand
TAGCATAAAACTTGTAAAACATAGCTAAAAATTGAATTGCTTGTAGTGCTAAAATCTTGATTCATGAAGGAAATTCCAAGTCTTCATTGAGAATTTTCACTGATGCACCAGGATTTTGTTCCAGAAATAACACCGTGGATAGGCCCCTGTCTATTATTTCATGGCTCTGAGCAAGTCCATGTATGGTGTGCTGCTGGTGACCACAGAAATCCATGCTCTCCGATACTGTCAGAGCGTGAGGAAATGGCCGGAGAGTGAACAGCGTTCTTTGGCGAGCCTGAATCTCTGCCTGTGTTTTTCATGAAGACCTCTCTCTACACAGACCTGAAAAGATCAACGGTGGTGTTCAGGAGCTAACTGCCAAGCTTGCAAGCTCAGTGTCCAGTGCAACTTACTTGTGTAACATCATCAAATCTCATTTTGGAGGCCTTGAAAATGGCTCTGGTACGAGAAGAGGAAGGGGGAACTACACCCCCAGACCAGTGCAAACCCTCGCATAAAGCCCGTGAGAAGGGGAAGGCACCCGCAGATGACTTCACCAGTGCCACGTCAAGAATATTTGCGGTTTTGTTACTCACAGGTTGTTGTCGCTCCACCTTGTTCAAATTCCACTCTCTATGCACTGAGAAAAAGGAAGGAACCAGGAAAGACTCCAAATCTGTGACACATTTTGTAATTTACCCAGTGAATACAATTACTAATGATTTCTGCGCTGGGTGGGTTTAGGTGCCCTTTGTACTAGTGCCCTTGCAGCTCCTTTGTGAGCCGGCTCAGTCTCACTGATTTTCATTACAGCTATTGTCAGAAATCTATATGGCATCTTCAAGTCTACTAAAATATTGTTTCCTGTCTTTTTTAGATAATAATATCAGATGCATATATAATTTTTCTGCAGGAAGACACTGCAGGCAGTATTTGTAATGGCAGCTGAAGATGCAGACCCAATTCTGACCCCACTGCCATTGTTGTGCAGCGAGGGTAGTCTTTTAGAAGCCCATAGCATTACACCAAATGCCTGAGCAACGTGCTTCAGTGCTTTTATGGCAATAATTTGCCTTCAGTGCAAGTTAAATTGTCTGAAAGGAAGCTGTATGTTTCAATAACCTTGTGCTTGTCTAAGCATGACCACGTAACTAGCAGTTTGCTTAAAGGTCTCTTTTAATAACGATTTGTTACTGGAAGGTGCGTTTCATTCACTGTATATTTTTGTCACTTATTTCAAGTGGGTTCTTTTATTTAATTGACAAGATAATTCTAGGCAATGTTGTACTTAAGGCTTTTTAAAGTATTTTTTTAGAAAGGTAGTCGTGCATAATTTCAGAAGGCATTTCCAAAACCATAGGGATTCTGCATAAATGGCATTTAAATTAGTCATTAAAAGTTAAACCAAGAAAAAAAAGAGCAGTCACCTTTCTGACTGTAGAACAAGGCAGCTGTTGAATAAAATTATTTGCTAGGAGGCATTCAGTTACGAGGACTGGGAATGGATATTTTAAATTTATTTTCAGATTTAACACGGTGCAAATCCATTTTATATAATTTGGATTAAACACTAAGAGGCCAAAAGACTCTTTGCACAAAGCATCCATGAAACAACAGGAAGATACTTCCATCTTGATTTCTGTTTTTTAATCCTGCAATGCAAGTACCACAAGAGAAAAGAGGTAAAATAGCAAAGTATAGATGATCGGTACCACAGAGCTCCTACGTGGCTATCGGGAGGCGACGTGATGGGTCACACATTGCGACTTACGCCTCATCGGCTCTTAGCAGAAACCCTGCCTCAGTAGCAGTCAGTGACAAATTTCTGGCCACTACTAAGATATCCCCCCTCATTTCTGATCGTGCCACTCTCTGCTGTGCTACCAAAGACATTCTCAATTCCTTACACATTCACTTTTCAGATTAACCCATCTGAGTTCTTGAATACACCTTCTAGTGACCCAGGCTTAATTGGAAAGCCTCAAGAGATGAAAAATCCCTTAATTATCTCACATGCTGTGAACAAAACACATCTCATTGTCCTTTCCCAGGATTTCTTAAAGTTTACCGTCTTGTATGTCTTTTGCTAAAATTGAGTTCTTCAGGGCAATGTCTTTGATACTTTGCATAGGGATAACCATTAACTGTAAATAAGAAATAGTGTCAAGCTGTATATTCTTCACTTTACCAGACTACACACACACAGACTGTCACAAATTAGCACAGACGGAAGGTTTTTTCCAACTGTGAATGCAAAAAATTTCACCCCTCAGGTCTAGTGGATTGGTTATTCTTACTCAAATAACTAGCAGTTGGAGTTCTGGAAGTCTTGCACAGTCTGCTGATCGTATTCTATTTCCTGTGTCAGAAATGCAATATTCAATTTTTTTCCTTTCTTTCCAAACAATAACTACCTTTAGTCATTTCATGTCCATTGGTGCATAATGTCCTTCTTATATTTCCCAATAATAATTTATACTTTGTTTCACATGATTAATTGCTCTATGCCAGCGTGAACAGAGATGTACAAATTTCCGTGCACAGTACCACAGATGTTTTCCAAGTAACAGCTGCAGGAACATTTCCAGCCTAGTTCTATCTTAAGCTACCATATCCAGGCACATTTCACTAACGTGCTTCCCAGAAGAAATAATGCAGATGTACTTTCTCAGATGTACAGTCAGTAGGTAGCTCTGCCTGTCTGGAAAGATCTGGGTCTAACTCAAGAGTTCAAACTGCCTAACCTTGTATTTAGGATCACGTATCACACAGTTCCCTAAATACTTACAAAGCGTGCAGAAAATCCTCCAACACCTTGCCTCAGCTGTGTCTGCTTTCCTCCTGCTGTCACTGCAGTCTGTGCCAAAGCTCCCGTCTCCTTTGTCTTTTTGTGGAAGAAAAGCCAGGCCCTAGCAGCAAGGATTGCAGAGCGAGGACAGGAAATGAAGACTGCTGTATCCAGTTGAGCTGCCAGGTCATTTTTAGCAAACAGGAGTGTATGCCACTTTTGTAAAATCTGCACCCTTTCTTCTATCCAAAAGAGCGTGAGCAAACGTGATGCTGACCCACACAGAGAAGTGCAAGTCACTATGTTACTGGGCAGCAAATTATCCAGTTAAAAAGGCATCTATGCAAGCGTCACAGAAATACTATACATTTTGCAAGACTATAAACTCCTACAATGCTGATACGAACTCTCCAGGACATAAAAATATCCAATTGTAGATGGTGATGTCTACAGTGAAGTATAACCACAGTCACATGGAGAAACGTAGAACTGCCTTTAAGTAGTCACATGGAGAAAAGAAAGGAATTTTTATGTTCTGGAAGGGAAAAATGTAAGAAAACCCGTCTTAAATGAGCCAGAGGGAACGCATTTTTAAGGTACTGTTACATTTTCTCTCAACCTGAAGACTATGCTAGAGTTGCTTTAGCTGAAGGCTGGTTTGGAGTAGGTCTGCTCAAGGGTACACAGCTGTCGTGCCTTCATTTACCTTCATGTCTGTTCCCATGCACTTACCCATCATCTTTGTTACGTGCGATGTGGCAAACTATTCAACCTCATTTAACTTTGAAATTAGCCCTGCTCTGAGCAGGAGTTTGGCCTAGAAAACCTCCAGAGGTCCCTTCCAACCTCAGTTATCCTTTGATTTTATGACTATTTATTGCAGTTGACACCTTTGCCCATTTACTCATTGATCTTGGATTGTGAAAGTCAGTCATTTTCTGCTTCACCTGTCCTGCCATATTACCACTCTGTTTTGCTTCTAGCACTATTAAGAAAGGCCATAAGAAATTATATTGTAGTTCAGAAAGCGATTCAAGAAACCACATCTCTTCAAATCAAATTATACAAGAATTAAACTTAGTGGCAGATGATGGCTATTTGAAAAGAGTTTTTTTGAAAATGAGGCACCATTTTATCCTTTCAAAGGGCAGGTCAAAAAGGTTTGGATACAGACAGTTAAACTAAGAAGTGGTTTGTTTTTTTTTCCCCCTATAGTAACGTGGATTCAGACACGTAGACAATATATATGAAACAAAATTAAGGAGAAATGTGCATGAAATATTACTATCAGCTAGCTGTTCCACTATATCATTCATGCTGCTAATACTAAAAGGGTAAAATTGGAAATGCTGTAGAGGAGGAGATACGTTCCTATCTGCTGTGGGTGTTCTTGCATGCTGCAACACACGTTTCTGACCAGTCATCTATTTTCTAGGAAGAACGATTGATTTAGAGGTGCAATCCCTAGGGTAAGGGACATAGTCTGAAGGTTTTACTATTACCAAGTTAAATGGAATAGATTTGGAATAGCTTAGAACATTTTCCAAATAGTAAAGCAAACCACAGAAACTATCTGTTCTGGTTGAGAAAATTCCATTATGGGGCCATTTATTTAGTAAAGATAAATCAGGTAAAAAGGTTAATGTAGTGCCTGCAGTTCTCCTCTCTGAATTAATCACTGAATGTGAAGCAGGTACTTCATTTGCTAAATGTAATCATGTATTTCACCATTCTGGCTGAAAGCAGAAGTGCGTCTTGATGTTTCAACAAGCTCTGTGGTGGGAACAGATAGTAAGGGAATCTTCTTCAGCTCAAATAGAAGGGTTTGTTTTCCTAGTAAAT
>NW_009638043.1:0-4551 GCF_000690535.1 Cariama cristata | reverse complement strand
TTCCTGCTGTTAGGAAGAAGCTGCGAGAGACTGTCAGAAAGCAGCGTGGTTACACCTATGAAGTCCTAGGAGGCCGTGGAGATGTTACACTTGATCCGGCACTCCTGTGATTCAGCTTATGATGATTTTTAATGTCAACAGACTGCTTTTAACATGCCATTCTGCAGACTTAGAATCAAAACCAAGTGGTTACATACCTGAGACTGCCTCTCCCTGCATGACAGGTGATAGCTTCTGATAAGGGAGAGCACTAAAACTGACAATTGATTTAAAAGAGACAGAACAGATTGCACAGTTGCACAATTTGTTGACTGTGCATGCTACACACAGTCAGGGCTGCTCTTTCTGTTACCTTTACTAAAAAATTGATTTAGGTATCTGAGACACTTAGTGTGCAAGCTATTTTATTTTTTTTTTTTTATTTTTTTTCTGAAGCTGACAAGTATTTGGACATGGAATTTATGTTGCTGTTTTTCTCATCTGTTTTGGAAAAAGTAAACCGCCATACAGTACTTTGGAAAGGGGGCTTTGCTTGCTGCTAGTCTCTCTCATGGGCCAGATGCTTCTTCCCGTTCCATACCAGCACAACAATTTAGCTTCAGTTTCATGCATGGAACAGCTGAATTCTGCTTGTGAAACTGAAGCCAGGGTTTGTCTATCCAGCTGCAGTGGAAATCTACATTTTAAGCTGAAAGAAATGACGGAGCCTGCATCCAGTTTCTTTTTTTCCTTTGCCACATACTTCAGGAATACGAGATTTTTTTTTTCAAAGGGCAATTCATTATTGCCTGTAAGCACAAGCATAGGTAATGTACTTAAAAGGTAGAACAGTCTTATTATTTGTGTGTACTGACTTCCACACTATTTACTTGGAAAATTAGCATTCCATTGATTGATTCATTGCACAGAAAGGATAAGATTTCCAAAAATAACTAGCGGTTTTGGATAGTTCAGTTTTCACAGAGGTCAAAGACAGTTCAGTGCTCAAACCCGTTTCATTCCTCTTTGAGAGTTCCTACGTGCTGATGATTTTTATTTGATGAGCACTTACTCCCAGGAAGCTTAGCAAAGTCTTGTCAGGTAATTTCACCATAAACTATTTTTTAGGATTCTCCTCGTTTCCTTCCGTTCCTTTTCCACAATATTGTTTTGCAAACTGTGCCTCTAGGCAAAGAAAACGGAGTGTAATTTTCCTTGCAGCTTTCGAAAAATCGCTTCCTGAGAGTCTGTTTTCGATCTTTGAAAAAAGGAGTTCCCTCCAAGAAGAGAAGTCTTTCTGAGCCCTGAGTAAGCCTCAGTGTGATATTTCTTCAGTGCTATCAGCATACATATCTCTCCTCATTGCTTCGATGAGCACTCAGATGCCACGGCAAGGGTTTCCTCTACCAACAGCCCAAGCTCACAGGCAGGCAGCGGAGATGCTCCAGGCCCTTCCTCTTTCATTATGAACGTGACTTCTGACAAGAGCTCTGCTGCTCACCAAATTTTATATCTGAGATCAGTTTGGAAAAGAACAATAGGACTTCTTCATTAATTTTTTTTAAGGTTTGAGGTATTCTGTTCTTTAAACCAACATCAATATTGCCTTCTCTGGGCTGATCAAAACTTGCTTCTTATTTTAAAGATCTCAGGATAGCAACAAATACAGGTAAGCTATCTAATGGCTGGAGTCAAAGCACAAACACAGGAATCGCCGAACTCGACCAGCTAAATCCAAACAGCAACTATTATTAAAAGTTTGCATGTCTCTAGCCCCTCAGGATATTAAAATGCTTTACAAACTATTTTAATTTAGCCTTGCAACCAACCTGACATGAGTGTAAATTTATCCTTGTTCTGAAGTTGCTGTCTGCATACATATTTGAACTCATAAAGCTTGCTTGCCCATACTGGACTTTGTGTGCACATAAGTTGGGTGGATATGAAAATTAGTATTAACCTTTGCAGCTGTGGGTTTAACTGACTAGTCAAAAGTCATGCAGTGAATAGCGCTTGGGTCTCCAAAGCAGAACACAGAGCCAAACCACAAGACCATCTGTTTTTCCCTCTGAAGAGTGTTTAAACAGCGCAGATAGAAATGTCTGCTGCGAAGATACACATCCTTCCCTTTTCCACATACTGGGATTTAGCTGTGAATCCTGTAGTGTCTCTTCTTTCCCTCCATGCAGTAGTAGAAAAATCAGGCATTGTGTAAGCTGAAAGGCAGGTACTACAAATGCCTTATGTGTGGGATTGTCTTGTTTCCACTAACGTGGATCTCTCACTGGTCTAATATTTACTGGTTTGTCACCTCCCTAGAGTCCAGTCTGCGTTAAGGCAGTGGCCACCTGTGTAGTCACACTTGTGTGCCGTCCCACTGCCTTAAGCACATCTGTTGCGACAGGACAAGAGGCAATGGTTTTAAACTAAAAGAAGACAGATTTAGACTAGAAATAAGGAAGAAATTTTTCACAATGAGGGTGGTGAAGCACTGGCACAGGTTGCCCAGAGAGGTGGTATGTGCCTCCATCCCTGGAAGCATTCAAGGTCAGGCTGGATGGGGCTCTGAGCAACCTGGTTGAGTTGAAGATGTCCCTGCTCATTGCAGGGCCGTTGGACTAGGTGACCCTAAAGGCCCCTTCCAACCCACACCATTCTATGATTCTATGATTTTCGTACAGTGCATCAAGTCCCTGCATGCGGAACACCTGCCTGTAATGCTGCAACGGCCTTCCTCCAGCTGCGCTTCATTACATTCACCAGGTTAATTTTTGTCTAGGTTTAATATTGCCTCTTTTGCTTTCTCCCTGGGCCACAGGCCCAAACACATAGAGTTCTTGCTGGTTGCCTCCATCTCTTTCTCAGCAGTCTCTCTAAATCCCTTGGCCTCGGCAGCTACTTACTTGTGGCAGCCTGCCCACCATAACCCTCAGCTGCTCTGGGCACATGCTGTGTCTTTCTTCTTGGAGTGCGTACAACTGTGCTGCTGTTTTGATCCCTGGGCGGTTGTGCCCAGACCTAGGCCACCTCCTACAGAGGCCTGAAATGGTCCTGGGAGACCTTGCCTTCAGCTGACCACCCTGCTAGGACGACCTGCTCTGGGGTCCCTCCTGCGCCAGGCGACTCACTCCTCAGTCTCCAGGATTTCCTTCGGAAGGAGTATCGATCCAGCAGCTGACTAGTTTATTGCGCTGCTTTCAACGCAGTTGGGTGCTGCCTCAACTGTCCCTTCCTACTGTTACTGAGGACAAAGGACTGTAATCATATGTATCCAGCTGAGGGCATATTCAGCACAAGACAAATAAAAGGAACTCTGTTATGGTATGTTAATGCTAGAGGTTCCTGCCAAACCATCAATTCCACAGTCTGCTGGTCTGAGGATGTGCTGCACCGCCTCGGGCTCCCAGTGCTGACATGTGAAATGTTCTGGGAAGGGCCCTGATGGAAATCCCTTGAGCAAACAGTCAGAATATGCAAGAACTGCTGTAACTGCGGGAGTGGGACAATCTCGGGACAGTGCCGGTCAGACCTCCGGCAAGAATTTCCCAGCTAGGAGCATCAGCTCAATTATCTTCACTTGGGTCACTGTCACAAACTAGCAGTGGGCCAACCGATTTTGGAAAACCGTAACAGCTTTACAGACTTCTTAAACACTGATCCCTAAACAATGAGACCCAGAAGAATTAGAATTAAATTGGGAAAGCTAGATACAATTCCAGTGGGACTTGCCCTTCTCTGCACCCTCTTAGTTCTAAAAGGCTTATCCTATTTCAAGATAAAAAGTAAGAGAAACGGGAGGGAGCAGCACACAGCAAGCTTGGATTCAAAGAGCAGTTCAGCCTATGCACAGAGGAGTTTGGTTGCTGCAGCAAAAATAGCCTTTCATTTCAGTCTTTTATTGTGGCCTGAGAGTTACTAGAGAAAGGGTTAAAAAAGCTTACAACAGATGAATTTTTAGCAAACTGGTTCAGAGTTAATTTGTCAGGAAATAAATAGAAAAAAAAAATTCTGTGCTCACTCTGCGCTTGATTTATGTCACTGTGCTTATTATCTCTGGAGGAAATCCTCCTTTGTGTGCTGTCTGAACAGCTAACAACTACAGATACTGGAAGGAGTTGAAAGAAAATGAGTTGCCTTCGCTCTGAACTTCTCGCTTTTATCTGTTAATTTCAACCTCTGATGGTATATCAAGGCTTTGCCACTCATCTTCACACCGCCAGGATTTTCATGCAAAGCATTTATTCTGTTCCTGGTCTTTACTGTACAGTATTATATTTTTTTTTATAACACACCCCCAGCCCATCCGAAAAAAAAAAAAGTTACAAAAAATTTGAACACTCACAAGTTTGGTTGTCCAGTTCTTTAGTCGGAGCGGACAAAAGGAATAAATGGAGCTGTGAGAAAACACCTCAGCTTCCCTGGCACTTCAGGCATCTCTGTCGCCTGCTATGTGAGTGGGACCGCCAGACAGAGCCTGCCATCTGGAAAGGAGAAGAAAAAAGGACAGGGACCCCCTCCCGCAGGCCTTTGTGCTGGAGAAAGGCCTAAGTAAGGGAACACAGCCAGTAAAGG
>NW_009638042.1:0-15046 GCF_000690535.1 Cariama cristata | reverse complement strand
AAAGCCCCTGGAAGGGGCCAGGCAGGATGGGATGGGGCTGTGGGAAGGGCTGCAGGATTGCACCCCCACCGCCCCAGGGTCAAACGCCGGAGGAGGGAAGCACCGGGAAGCCGTGGGGAGGGGGCAACGCAAGCCGCCCGAGTGCTGATTAATCATTCGGGAATGACGTGTGAAGGAAAGTCCCTGCAGTGCAGAGCGAACATGCCAGAAAGTAGATTTCTATTAAATGACGGAGGGAGATGGGAAGATAGGAGTCCTCCTGCCTTTGTCACCCTCTGCTGAGAAGTGCTCGGCTTTTGAACGCAAGTGACAGGGCACGACCTACACCTCCCTCCCCTTGGCACGGGATGGGAGTGTAAGGGGAAGGATCCTATGCCAGGTCTTTGCTCCCCAAGCGTCACTCCATTTATTGCCACGGCACAGCAAGGCTTCGCCTTCCCGGCAGAGCAGGCAGCTACACCCAAGTCAGCAACACCACTACCCAATTCACAGGAAACACATTGCACTTTAAGACATTAAATTTTTAGTCAAATGCAAAATTGTTTAAGCTTAGCACAAAATACTTGTCTAGGAGTCTGATAAACTCGACGTCGTTATTTCATGCACGCACGCAAACAAAAAAAGCACCTCCCCACAACACATCATGTGGTTACACAACTAGAACACCAAGCCTTGATCAGCAAGGTTGAAGTGATGAAAACAGCTGTAGAGTCAGAATTCTGCATAACACAACAAAACTAAGAATTGTCTCTGAAGCATGAGAATGCTGTAACCATCTCTGCAGGATTAAGGTAAATCTCACCAGGTCACTTGAGGTTGCACCAAGGTTAAAAGCCTGGCTAGCTCTTGCAGAGACCTCCCAGGGGCCGGCAGAGGCATTGGCTGACAGGTCATTAGCACTATGTTGTATCTCACATTAGGTTACTGAAGGAAGGTTACCAAGCTTCAGGGCAGGGGACCAACAGGAAGGTCCACCCTCAGGCACCAGCATGCACTGGAGATGGAAAAGAGATGCATTGGAGAACTGCAAGAGATGCAGCTGCAAGAAAAAAAAAAAGGTGCCTCGGCGAGGCTGAAGAGCAACAAGTAATCCAGAGGTTTCCAGACACAAGAGTGACCTCTGCGTTACTGGAGAGCATGTTTACTCACACTGGGGGTAGGTCAAGATAGTTATAAGAAACAGCATGTAAAATCCTGCCGAGATAAATGAGCCCATTCAGATAGGGCTGTCTAACATCTTCTGTGCAGCAGACACCAGGCAAGAAAGCTGCAATAGATGGAGTTTCTGAAGCCAAAACCAACACATTAGAAATTATCAGCAGTGATTACTGTTTGGGGAAATCCTTGGCCACAACATACAGCAAGATTCAGTTTTTCCATCTGAAACCAGAATCGCTGTACTGACTGTGATTCACTGTGCACAGGGCTGTTCGAAGGAAATCCCCATTCATGCAGCCCTGCACGGCTCAACCCATCTCCACTCCACACTGCAGCACCAAAGAGTTCAGGACTGGAGCATACTTTGTGGTGCAGGGTTAGTGACACATCAGAAAATACCCTGCCAGTTACTTTAGCTATGCAAAAGATCTGTGGTTTGTCTCGGTTTTGATAGTCTCTGATTCTGAGCACGTAACAGCACTGCTCCACGTAGGCTTGTTTAGAAGCATTTAGGCACAGATACCCTGTCACACATGCTCTACGGCCCTCTGTAGCTTAGTGACAACGTTATTCCAGAATTTATCAGCAGGTCAGCTACCTATCCTACTGCTTCCCTAGGAAGCAATAGGAAATTAATCTCTAGCATGCTGTGCTGGTTTTGGTGGGGATAGAGTTAATTTTCTTCATAGCAGCTGGTGTGGGGCTGTGTTTTGGATTTGTGCTGAACACAGTGTTGATAATTCAGGGATGTTTTAGTTACTGGTGAGCAGTGCTTACACAGAGTCAAGGCCTTTTCTGCCTCTTACCCCACCCCACCAGCAAGGAGGCTGGGGGTGCACAAGGAGCTGGGAGGGGACACAGCCGGGACAGCTGACCCCAACTGACCCAAGGGATATCCCATACCGTATGATGTCATGCTCAGCATATAAAGCTGGGGGAAGAAGGAAGGGGGAATGTTTGGAGTGATGGCATTTGTCTTCCCAAGTAACTCTTCCACCTGATGAAGCCCAGCTCTCCTGGAGATGGCTGAACACCTGCCTGCCCATGGGAAGTGGGGAATGAATTCCTTGTTTTGCTTTGCTTGCGTGTGCAGCTTTTGCTTTACTTAAACTGTCTTTATCTCAACCCACGAGTTCTCACTTTTACTCTTCAGATTCTCTTCCCCACCCCGCTGTGGGGGAGTGAGTGAGCAGCTAGGTGTTGACTAGTTGCAAGCTGGGGTTAAACCACGACACATGCAGTTGTAACCCCACTGCAGACAGGAACAGCAGCTTTGGAAATCTCCCTCCAACACCTGAGCCATTTCAACATTTCATTGACAGTCAGACATAAGTACACACTCTTAACAAACACACAGCACCGAAAGCAGCCCTACACCCACACACTGCCACTAGAACATGTCTCACCAGGCCACTGCCATTCAGCACTGCTGTGATGGTGCAAAATGCCTGAAATCAGCCGTCATCCTGCCTCTGAGCTCCAGCCACCGCCACAGAATTGCCATGCAAGTGCCCATCAGGAGGGGGATGACACATCTGCACAAGCCAGGCAGCTTTCTGCAGCTGTGCACCAACTGAGGATGCTCAGGGCAGTTGCAGAGTCACTACAAACACACGCATCCACTGCGCATCCCTGCAGCCCTGGAAGGCACTGTTGCTTTTCCATGACCAGTATGGAGATGTCTTAATGCTTTTGTGTGTAAGCCAGCTAGATGTTCATTCTTCATGAGCTTTCATATAGAGATACCTATCCTCCCCTCCACTGGAAACCATAACCATCCCTGTTCAAGAGGGAAGGCCACTGTCTTCCTGGAACATCAATCCTTAAATAAAAAAATATTCAGTGTTGTGCAGCTGTTTCTTGAAGGAAGAAGCTTTCCCCTCTTTCTGGAGAAAGCAATGAAGTCGTTTGAACATATTTTGGTAGACTTATGCAACCCAGCAGTAAACACGCTTCCATCTGCACAGAGCACAAGGCTTGCCCCTGCAGAGTCGAGATTTAAGCCCTGTGTGTTTAACATCCCACACAGGATAGCACTGCGTTTATACGGTTTCAGCTACAAGCCGCTAAACATAAGGAATAGACGCTTGGCTTGAGGCCCAGGTAATTCATCCGACAGTGGCAGTCACTATCAGACAGACCTCTTTTGAGAGGAGCTTTCATGAGCAGGAGAGCAGTGGTGAATCTGCAGGGGCACACTCTGCATGGGTGGTCTCTGAGCACCTTAAAGAGGACCATACGGGATTAATGGTACAGTTTGAGCACATATTAACTACAGCTGTGCAAGACACTTGTGCGGACCACATACCCACCCCTCCCACCCAAACTCGCTTGCCACACAGCAAAGCTTTGCAAAACTCACACATCCAAAGCATTGCTCCGAGTAGCCTGAGGGACCCTCCCAGATCACACCGGCTGGCTGGCCCCAGCCCCAGGAGCTACTCTCCCACACCGTGGGTCCTGTGCCGTGCCCAGGCTCTGCTTGGGGGCCATCCTCCTGCTCTTCCCCCCTACAGGGTGCTCCCAGCAAGAGGCAGGAGCAGCATTTGACACCATCAGCCTAATCCATCTTTGTTGGGACCTGCTCGGCCATAACAGGCTCTGGCTGCTAACAGCGTTTCCGAGCTAGCCAGCGCTCGGAGGGATACCACCTTTCCTCTCTGGAGGCTGGACTTCAAATCTTCCAACTAAAGGCTTCACACGAGTCTTTCCAAACTTCACAAGCTCACAACTCGCTCAGTCTTCAGGGACAGCGCTCCACCACACACATTCTGACTGAGCAGGGTGCAGGCAATTACCCAAATCCTCACCAGCTGCAAAATCTCATTTTTAATCTGCAGTCTCATACTGTTCACATTTGCAAGCCTATTGTATTTCACATTTTTAACATAACACAAAAAAATAAAGCACTGGCTCTAGTGGCAATTTTGCTAGAGCTGGAATAATTGCAACAACATTGCAAGCTATGTTGACCTCCCGTACCCCTTCCAGTTACCTACCAGGTTAGGTACAGTGTTAGGCCACCTTGTTTGTTACCAGTTCCTCCATTTCACCATGAAAAATGTTTAGTAACATGCTATTACCTCCATCTAGACAGAACAAAAGCCCTACTGGTGTTTGTCCTACTCCTAGACAAAGACTGGGCTGCTCCTTTCGGCTTCTACATTTGAGCTTGAATACTCTTGCTGTCCAGGTACCGCTCCAGAAGCCCGAGATAACTTTTCTTACAGGTAGAGTATGAAATACTCTGCAGCTTGCTAAAGCCTATGCTTAAGTAATAAAGCTGGTTGATTAAAATATTTAAGCTTCCTCTGCCTTAGGCAGTGTTTTCAACCAATAATTGCAGCACTTCATTTTTCCTCCCTGCAATTAAAAACTTGTTAAAGGTACCTAGTTTTCTTCAGTTATTTATCTATATCAGAAGACGTATTTCTTTAGTTTTGAACACTGAACTCAGAGCTAGGCTACAAAACCACAGCCAAATCTGAAGAAGATTTGCTGAAGTAGGGTTTTATGCCACTAACTTCAGGGGGCTTCCCTGGTCGAGTCAGGGTTGTTCAGCAGAGCTTTCCACGCAGGAAACCCCAGACTTCTCGGCTGTTTCCAGGGCCTGAATTAGCAGCTCCTCACCAGAGCCTGCTGCTCCTGGTGCTTTCATGGCAGAGCAAATCACCTCCATGAGCTGACCCTCACAGAGTAGCTCCAAACCGTTTCCTCCCAGAAAGCAGTATAATGGGATATTCTCAAGTGAGGATCCCAGCGGTGATGTAGTTAATTCTCTGGGACAAGGTCTTTGCAATACCCTTGTCCAGAAGTCCCACATGCTCCTATCTCTATTACTGCAGAAGTCTGCAAGTCATTAGCGTGCTCAGTAATGCTCGCTTAGCAGCCACTAATCATCTGGTGTGACAGCACCAAGGGCAAGGCTGAGCCAGCTCGGCTTTGCAGTGGCATTGAGCCGAATGCAATCAGTGCTTCTTCACTCTTATATTTTGGGAGATCCGCTGGAAGGCCATCTCAGGCTTTTCTAACTTTTTTGGATACAAAAAGTATCATGGGCTACCTGTGAGCCGCACCTGCTTCTGCACTGCCCTGGGAAGCTGCGGGGCACACTGCAGCTCAGGGCCGCTGGGATCTGCAGGGACTCCTCGGCAGCCCGATTTCGTAGCCCCTCAAGTAGACATCTCGCTAGTTCCTTGGCAACTTGATTGAGCTGGCAAGCTTCACTCTTGCTCACTACTCGGGTTAGGTCAGGGAAGTACTATTAGTACAGGAGCTGGTTTATCCACACACAGCCGACCTCTGCCAGCCAGGGTCTTCTCTGATAGCAGCTGTACTGGGCTGTGGTAAGAGTTGCCCTCCTCCCTTTGGCCACCCATATTTGACGTAGCTGTTCAGTTGTCCAGCACACATGCTGCATCCTCTGTTAAGAGTCTCAAACTCACTTCAGCCAGCACTAGATACCACAGGGCTACATAACCACAAAGCATTAAGATGGCACCACTACAGAGGGTCCTACGGGCCCAGTTTAAGAGCCTCCCTGTCTCTGTGCTGACATCTGACAGCCGCAGTGTCTGACACTGCTCAGCTCAGGCTGTGGCACTGGAAGTCACCACTCTGAAAGAGTCACCACAAATTTTCCCAGCAGTCACCAGCCTAGTTTTCCTATTTCTTCGTAGCAGCATTTTTACCACAATCCTAAAAGAGTTACCAAAAGAAATAATCCTCAGACAACTAAAGCTGTTTCTATTTGACTGTTAATTAGATCATTGATCTTATTCAAGCAGTTACATAAGCTATCAGATATTTGCATGCAGCCACACTGTTAATCAACAGACAGAACAAAGCTGCAACACCATGATTAGCATCCTAAGTCTTCCCACAGCCGGTATGTTAAGTCTGCTCAGGAATTTGATAACAAGCCATGTCTGAGCAAGTGACAACTGCTCAGAGAGCCACCGCAACTAGCAGTGACACCAGCAAACGGCAGCTTCGCAGGAGCATCCAGATGTCAGAGCAGGCTCAAAGGTGCCTAGGCTTTGGATTATTTGGGAGACTGACAAGCAGAATTACTCAGTCTTGCAGAGAGAAGGAAACCCTACAGAAATTCACTGTCTAGTTATGAAGGTGAAGTAACACTTGATATCTTGCGCCATCAAGACGACGGTTAGACACCAACTTTGTTTGGCCAGCCACTGTTCCCCATTTTTTAGTGAGGATCAAAAGCAGTCAGATTAATCCAAGATTTGTGTCTCACACCATGACAGATACAAGGTGTATTTGTTATACTGCCAGCTCCCAGCCAGGGAGATGCATCAGAGACAAATGCAGGACCCTGCACATACCCCTCCAGCTCAGGCTCTTTGCTTCTGTGGTCCGAGCCCAGAGGGACCTGCTGCTAGCACTCACCTTATAATAAAGGAAAGAGCCGCACAAAGGTGAAGGTCACCTCCAAAACGTACTCATCGGTGTTCTAGCCTTGAGATCTAAACTAGCTCTGAGACCTGGCTTGCCAGTATTTGCCTATGGGAAGTCCACTAAAACTGCTGCACCTACTGCTGGAAGGTTGTTTTGAGAAAAGGGAATGTAAAACAGTTAATTATACCAATTAAGGTGCTCTATCTGTGCTTCCTTTAGTATCTAGCCAAGGGGAACAGTATTTCCTCTTCTGTGTTTGAATAACCTTCGGATGCACGTATCATGGGTGTTTGCTCAGAGCAGCTCTGTACACTGTGCCTTCCGCTGCAGGGTTCCAGAGGAGACCTTCAAAGCTGGTTTATACAGCATAGCTCACCAGTTGCCACCTACGGCTCATTTTAGGCCCACCAACCACCCAGTGCCCTTTAATATAGGCTCAGAAATACAGACACATACATTGTCTCCTCACAAGAGCGGCCACAGACTAATCAAAACCAGTAGGCAGCTGCAAGTGCCCAGGGTGGCCTGAGATCGCTGTGAGCCCTGGAGGAGAGCTGGCTGCCAGCATCCCACCCCTGGGTCAGGCTGGAGCAGCCTCCAGGTCCAGACGTGCTTGCAGCATCTATGCAAGGCACAGGAGTTGGCACTTCAGAGCAGCATTTAATAGCTCAGCCCAGAGCTCATCTCACAGGCAGTTTGAAGTGCCCCCCAGATTTCAGCACAAAAAGCGGGTGGAAAGGGGCTAGCAGGAAGGGTGGCCCCACTGCTTTCAGTTACTGCTCCGCAGCAGTGCGGAGAGTCTGTGGTCAGCATCGCAGATGCTTGCACCCCACCCAGGCTTGCAGAAGACAGCAAGAGCCTGCCCAACAGCAGGGCAAGAGCAGAGGGTTGCTCAGCCTCTGGCTGGTTGCTCAGCACAGCTCCCACGCCATGCAAGCACCATCTGCAGCAGTGCCCTGCCTGCGAGCGGGCGCCTGTGCGACGCCGGGACGTCCTGCTGTGACAGCCCTTGCCCAATTTTTCGCTTGCAGCAGGCAGGCTGGGTGTCAGCGTGGCAATCTGTCTGTGCCCACCTCACCCTCAGAGGACACAGCATTTAGGAGCCATGCTGCGGTGCCACGCAGCCTGGCCAGCCTGTGCTGGAGCAATTCAATGCTCTGACAAATAAATGCGTCATGATTTACGGCATGCCCTGAAGCAAGGGAGAAGGAGCCGCAGCCCATGATGTCATTGCAGTCCACAGTCATTTTTGTGCTATTACTGGGTAACACTGGCAGGAGAGTTCACACAACTGCTGCTGCTGCTAGATGAAAACAGCTTGTCCTTTTGCAAGAAAGATCCCATCCTGTATGTTCAAAGCTCTGCCACTACAAACTTACCAGCCGGATCAGTAACACTTGCTATATTTCAGTGACCCAGAGAAAACAAGTCTGAAATATCAAATGAACTTATGCTTTAAAGTTTGAGATTGCCTTCAGTATTTATTGCTTCCTTCCCATTAGATTAGTTGTCTACTTCTGCAAGCTGTAAGTAACAGCAGAGGACCATCACCTCTCTGACTCAGAGGAAACATCCCGCTAGCAACAAGACAGTGCAGCTGTATGTGTGGCCACTCTTCTCAGGCAGTTTATTAGAGAGCCATAGCTGCTTTCTTCCAAGGGCAGTATCAGCAGGAGGTCCAAACAGCCCCAGCCCAACACACCAGGGGAGACAGGATTCAGCTCCTCCGTCCTCTGCCCACCCCCAGGCAGCTCCAGGGCAGCGTCTGCTGTGTTCCTCAGCACAAGGGAGGACGTGCAAGGCAACCCTTGCTTCGCTAGGAACTTGGGCAAAGCTTTGTTTGGCTGTTGTTTGAAGTGGCCTAGCTTGTTTTTACTAATAGAAAAAAAAAATCCAGTTTATTCTTGCACTGGTTGTGAGCAGTGCCATGTACTAGCACAGTAGGAACTAGACATCGCATACATCTCACTACAGATGTTAGACTTCAACTGCTTACAGCAGAATAGAGTTTACATAAGGAATTGCAATCCATTAGCTGAACCCAAAGCCCACCACAGCAGATCCAATCCTCACTATGATGTACCAGATATTATGTAGGCACCTCCAAAACTCAAGGTTAGTTGCAGGATGGACAAAAAGCAGAAGGAAGCTCACAGACAGGTTAGAGACCACGTCAGAGCCCAGAGAACCATCTGGTTTTGATACAACATACACTTACTGCAAGACTTCTGAATACAAGAACAAGGATTTATCTCCTAATGATGACTTGGAAGAAAGTGTCTTTCCTTTTAGATTACAGAGCACTGGTCCTTCCTTGGGAGGAACACAAACAGCCAAGAGTGCAAGCTACACAAACATTTGCCTTGTAGTGAAAAAAAGTCCCCAGAAGCAAGACCTAGGGAAAAAACCTCACTCAAGCTTTGTTGCATTAAGTCAAATCAACAGGCAGAGCTTACTTAGCAGACTGAAGAAATAACCTCAGATCTCGGCTGACTCAACTCTGAACCAGAGGTCAAGTTCCCAGGAAGAGCAAGGGTAGCTCTGCCCACCCCACCCAGGCGGCCGTTGCAAGAAGGGTGGGTGAGGAACCACCTCTACCACACACACACCACTACAGCAATCAAGAAAAGGCACAGGAGCAGCTAGCACAGGTTTCACAGACACAGTATTTTCATGAAAACTGCTACTCTTACTTCTCCAAACACAACAGGAAGGTACATAACTGTTCCCCCCACCATTACCATGAATTCAGCCTGCAACAAACTACGCTTTGTGAGCAGTGCCATATGGTGAAGGCTGTAGCAAAGACTGATCAGATCTCCTTACAAGGATGGGCAGTGCCCTCCCTTAGACTTTTATACATGTATTTTGTTTTAGATTCTTTCCCCAACAGTTAACACTCAGCTATGCAGCATTTCCTTCCTCCAGCATAGACACACTTGGAACATCTGATCCTGTTTTTCTCGCCACAACAGAGCAGATTGTAGCAACACACCCTCACCAACTTCCACCCACCATGCGTGCCCATCACTACCTTGGTGCACCTGCACGGAGATGACTCCCCCTCCCCATGGGTGGGTGCTCTGGAACAGGACCCACAGTACTATCATAGTACACACACACACAAGCAAGAAAATCTTACAGGAACCTACGGGTTTCTCTACAGAGAGCCTGGCTACCTCACCAAGAGCCAACGTCAGGCTTGACGCTTTGTAAGCAAGAGCCGCTGGGACAGGTTCTTCAGGCACACTGGTACCCAGCGCTAACAGAGCCAAACCCCGGGCTGCTGCGCTTTGCATCTTCATTATTGTAATGACTTACAGGTCAGGTGCCGTATTCGGGAGCTGTGCACCACACCAGGCAGTGAAGGAAGATGGGTCTGCAGGCAGGTCCACCTGATGCTGGTGGCAGAGACCTGGTGACTGTCACAGTTCAGCAGAGGTCTGTTCACACCAGCATCACCTACAACACACCATTCCGCTCCGGCATGCTTGCTTAGCATGTATTAGTGGCCTAAACTTGGCAGGTCCTTGCTCAGATCCCAAACTAGCTGGACATTAAAGTCTGTTTCTGAGGGGCAGAGAGAAAACAGAAATCCTCTGCAGCTTGGGGGATTCAGAGATCATTGTTTTACTTCCCATCGCTTGGAGCAGATGCCGAACAATACTGGCAACACAGAAGCATGGCCACACACAAGGCTAGCCGTGTTCTTAGATTACAGTTGTAGGCTAGGAAAAGAGTTATCCTGACGCATTTAGATTTAAACATCCCCACGTAAGTCAATACAGGACACAGCATTAGAATATGGAGCAGTTAAGAATTCAGTCCTTCTTGAATAGCTGGCATAGCATTCAGTGCCTTAAATGAAAAAGCTGTTTAGCACATTAGTCTAACTGGTCCCAAGTAATTTTACTGAAGTTTGATCACTTTACAAGTTTCCGCTTATACGCAAAAGAATGCAAGAACAGTCTGTGTAAGCTACCTTAAAGTATCCTGTAACTTGGAGCAAATAGCTCATGCAAAGCCACTTTTTCTTTAGACCATCAGTCCAACCATTGAAACAAAAGGACTTGAGGAGACCAAACACCTTCAGAAACTGAAGCCACCTCCAGTCTCCAGTAACAAGGCCCACTGCCAGTCTATCAAAAATAATTCTCAAAGGGAAGGATTAAGTGTCACATTTCCAAGAAGCAGAAACCTGCTTCCAAGACACACTGGATATATTCCAGAAAACAGCCTCCAGGGAAGTCACAGGTAAGTGGCAGACAAAATGCAAATATATTTTGACTACCTCCTTATGATGTGTTAATAGCACCTGGAGTGAGACAGATAGACCCTAAGCATATACAGGCTGAAAACACATTTTCCTTTTTTCAGTTTTCAAGCACCTAGCTCTAGGCACTACAGGACAACACATTTACCAAGTTTTAGAAGAGATGAGTTTTCCTCTAGAAATTTAAGATTTGCTTTGTCACTCCTCAGTGTATCAACAGCCTCAGGAATAAAGTTGGTTTTCAACTATTTTCCTAAAATGAGATTTCCATGAGGTACTCAGCCTCACAGGTCAAGATACTTTCATCTTTAGAGCACACTGGAGGTCTGCACTATAGAGCAAAGAGCATGCGTCAAGTACTTGGTCATTAACCAAACACCCACCTGATACACAGGTTAGGCTTGGTCAGAAAGAGACAGCCCTTCCAGAAGTACTCCTGCAGCTGGGACATCAAGACCACCAAGGTCTCCAAGAGGCAAGTACCAATGGACCATGATTATAACCCCATCCTCTCCTCACCCATCTCCTTCCTGGCATGGGTCAACTCCCTCCAGCCACTGCAGCGGGACTCAACCACCGCAAAGACAAACCTGAAAACCAACCCCACAACTGTGGCCAATGCTGGCACTGGATCCCAGTGCCACAGCAGCAGAGCTACCACACAGCCCTGGCTGCCCCTGCCCATCCATTCACCTGCATTGCCACTTGACATCCTGCAGTTGCAAGGCATGCCAGATCATCTCACTTACCTGGTGAAAGCACAACCCAGCAAAGAGAAACCACACGTTTTTCAGTTTGATCAATCTGACTGCGGCAGACTAAGACTGCAGTTTCACCAAACAAGCCAGCCACTCGGCACCCATCCTGCCTCTGCCAGCGACACGGGGCTGCCAGGTGAGCGGTGGCCATGAGGACACGGCCAACAGGCACCAAACAGCACCAGAGCATGCACCTAGGACCTTCTGGCTGCAAGCTTGCGTGCAACTTGGCAGGTCACAGCCCAAAACCGCCTGCCAGACTTCAGACACTGAACTCCTCTGTTTCTAAGCTAAATCAGTTGACTCCTGTTGCCCAGTATCAGGGTTTCTAGGGGCAAGCTCAGTGCCAAATCAGCTTCAACCCCCCCTTCTCTGCCATTTGCTACAGCTTTCACCAAGGCACGATGTGGCCTCTGTACACAGTAACGTGTAGATTCGATCAGCTCCTTCAGCCAAGAGCAAAACCCTTGCGCTCTGCATTCCTGGCATCCTACTCCCCAGTGCCTGTCACACCACATGCCACTCAGCACCCAGGAATCTGCAGTTATCTCAGTCTAGCAGACAAAAAAAAAAGCTAGACTTAACCCTTGTTAACATTTGAGTAGCACAGCAACTACCTTGTGTTGAGCAGAGGATCCGTGAAGTTACCTGCCCTCACAGCAGCTTTTTCGGAGCTTTCAATCCCATCTTTGCTGGATGGCACAAAGCACCTATGTGCTTTATGTGGCTGTGTTCACAGAAGACCACATATGCAGTCAAATCTGAACTGAAGTGAAGGCACTTTATGCCTGGAAGAAAAGCATCCTGAACCTACCAAAAGACTGAGCAGAGACTAAACAAGGGGTAACAGCAGCAGCAGAGATTGGACTCCTGACTGTTCATCCAGAAAGGGTTGTGGTCAAACACTATAAATTTAACCGATTTCTCTGTGCGTAGGCAGACTTATTTTAAATGGACAAAAATTGAATGCCAAAAGCTTGCTACCAAGAAAGTTAAAAGAGTGGTTGTAGTATAGCGGCAGTAGCTGAGCCATAATACATGGCTTCCAAAACATTCCTGGAAGTTAAATAATAACTGGAACAGGCACTGCATCCACTTAGTAGAGGTCTGATGGCATTATTAATGCCAGAAATACAGCAGCTGCAGCTGTCAGGTTTTCCCAGCTGATTTGGCTCAGAGCTGGCCCTAAACACCCCAGGCCCTAAAGACCAACCTGGTCATAAAAGTTCTCCACCTAAAAGCCTTTACTGGCACCTAGCTCCAGGCCCCCTAATGGCCCTGGTTTTGTTCAGCAACACAAAAGAAGAGACTAAAAAACTAGAAACAAAAAGAAAGCCCCAAGTTCTTCAGAACCTGCAGGAAGAAACACAGTCAGGACAGGTAGCGATCCCAGCTGTCGCTGCTCCTGCAGGAGAGGTGGCATGGGCTTCAGCCCCTTCAACCAAGCGGAGCACTGCAAGGCTTGCTTTGAACATCTTTTTTGGAAAGCGAGTTCAGGATAGTTTTTCAGGAGTGGCTCAGTTTATTCAGGACTGTACAGCTACCACTTGGCTCCAGCTCTGGTGGCACAGCACGGATGGAGCTGTACACCCCTTCATGCAGAGGCTAGGATGTGGCAAAGGTACTCACAGCCAGAGCCATTCCATTCTCCCAAAGCTTCAACTACAAGCTTGGTCAGAGTTTTGGGTTTTGTTTTTTTTTTTTAAATAGCCAACACAATGCAAGTAAGCTGCAAAATAGTTAGGCATGTCTTAAATGATTATAGCCACCCTGCAGCTCAGTCTAATCCTGTAAGGGAGCCGTGCTGCTGCAGCAGCATTTCTAGAAAGGAAGTTGCTGGAAGCCAGGCCTGACCGGACTAACCTTGATCTCTCAAACCCACGGCCCTCGGGAAGTCCCACAGACAAATAGGAAGGCAGCTGGAGCAGCAACGTTTTTCTAGGGCAAACAATAGAATAGGAGGGGAGCGCTGGTCTGGCAGTAGTGTTCTGGCTGGTAAGGAGCTATTCCAGTGGCTGAAGCAGAAAGGTGAGCTCCAACGCTAGCCAAAGCAAGCTCAGCCCAGCAGTCAGCAGCTGCAACTCGAACCCCCCTGTGTGCCTGTGCAAAGGGAATGCATCTCTAAGTAAATAATTAGCACCACCTCCATTCCCAGCTGCAAGTACGTTAGTTGTTTTGCTCTAGGAGGGTAATCAGCCATTCGGGACCCAACAGTCCCCATTTGTCCAAAGCTGCTTTTACACGGTAGTAGAGAGAAACAACAGGGTACCCACCTACTCCACCCAGCCACAAGTTTCTAGAGAAAGCCAAACTGGAGAAGTTTATATTTTCTTGCTACTGTAGCTAAAGCCTCTGAAGGGAAACAGCTTTCACCTTGACCAAGAGTTTTAAACAACTGAGCAGAGCTGCACTCACCCAAATTCAGCTGTGCAATTCATCGAGGCCAGAGTCATCAGGAGGCAGTAATTAGAGTTACCTGGCAAAGAGCTAGAAAAGGTATTCACATTCCTTCCCAGAGATCTCTCAGGCATTCAAATTATTGCTTTACAGACCATGTTGTGGCCACACCTGAGCTATTCCCAAAACGGTCACCACATGCATTCCTGAGGGATCATCTGCAATTTGACGTGCATGCCAACAGTTTTAATTTCCTGAGCAGACCACCAGTTATCCAGCAATTGCACCCTCCAGTACACCACAGACAGTCAAACCTAGTGCCAGCCAGGGCTGGCATTAGCTCAAACCACCCATCTCCTGGAGTTAGCAGAGATCCTTGTACATTTTCTACCCATGACCTACCACAGCAGAAAGATTAAGGAGAAAGTGCAAGCCTGTTCAAAAGCTGCAACTGCGCTTAGGCAAGCATCCCTGCTAACCTGAACACTGGCATCGTCTGCCGGGCTCTGGTGAGCCAGAAAAGTCTCCTCGCTCTTCTATACCACCTACGGTAGCAGCTGTCTCCGCACAGCTCACCCGCCCCACAAGAGCCAGGCTCCAGCACCCTGCCAGAGCCCAGGCACCCCGGCCAGACAGGGGCCCGGCGAGCAGCGTCCCGGCTGCAGATCCTGCCGGGGCTGTTGGAGGAGTCAGCGCCTGGGGAAAGGCGGCTGCCCAGGGGGAGAACATGCTCTGGCACTGGGTTTCTTCAGTGGAAGACCTGAGAGCAAAGCCTCACCTATGAAATAGTGACTAAGAGAGAAGCTCAGAAGGATAGGAGAGCATTGCCAGCCCCGACAGCCGGGCTGTGGGACAGCCTCTCGGCACACACTGCACACACAGCTTTAGACCAACACTACGCTGTACCCCGAAAGCTCACTCTTTAAAGAAAGAAAAGGCAGCAGTCCCTCAGCTCCTGATCCCGCAGCCCCGGGGAGCCCGGCCGGCAGCACCCCGAGTACCTCCACCCTCTGCAAGGCAAAGGGCCGGTGCCGGAAAAAAC
>NW_009638041.1:0-915 GCF_000690535.1 Cariama cristata | reverse complement strand
AGGCCACTCCAAGCTTAAGTCATTGGCCTGGCAAGAGGATGCACACAGGTCACTTAAATTTGCCACTTGTGATGATACTTGACTTCTCTGTTTCTCATCTTCCTCTACAGGTTTAGCTGGTGTCCCGTGGGTACCATCGTTTGGGATTTGGTTGTGGAAGTGCAACAGAGGCTGCACACACACAGCAGCTCAAGGGCAGAGTCTGGAGAAACCAAGCCTAAGTCACCAGGGTCTTACACCACCTCTACGGTTTTACTGAGACAAAAAAGCCTCCTTGCTGACTCTGAAGGTGGATTCCACCATCACCAGTGGGTGATGTGTAGTTTTAGCAGATCCCGGCGTCATCTTTATTTTTTCAGTCCCACGTGATGCACAGACTGGAGCAATGCTGACACTGTTGGCCTGGGACATCGTGCACTGACTTCAGGTCCATCTCTGCTTTCTTCACCCTGCTAAGGTTGAAGTGGACTAGTGCACCTTGTTCAGAAGAGCAGGACTCAGGTGTATTATCCCCAGACATGTAATTAGGGCTGACATACACCTGGGTCTTTTCCACATGTGGTTGTTTATTTTTCTGCCTAGAAATTTGGGATGGCACGGGAAGATTTTGAGCATTTGCCCAGAACCTCTGGATACCCAAAGTAATTGTGAGCTGGCTGCCAGACATTTCCATGTCCTTGGCAAATGGCCATGGTCATCTATCTGCTGGTCAACTTCATGGAGTATGTGCAGGAAATCCCACACATGCATACTGTATCAAACCGTGTGCGCATTTACAATCCATCTTTTAACATAGCTCAGACCCAGAAATCCCAGAAAAAGAGATAGCTGGGGATATGGAGCAGAGAAATGGGAAGGACTTTCAAATTGCCTGATTTAAGTACTTTTAATTATACCCTTGTCCTGGTTTCAGCT
>NW_009638040.1:5905-30726 GCF_000690535.1 Cariama cristata | reverse complement strand
CTGCTACCAAAACCTTGCTGTGCAAACCCGATACAGTCTGTTGACAAACACAATTCCATAATTCAACTACACCTACAGCCGGCCCTGAAAGTATTTTCAGTGTCCAAAATTCTGCTTCTGTGCATAAAGCTTAGGACTGGATTAATATTAATAAAGAAGATAAAGCAATTAAATATTGTCTCACAGGGAGCCACTAACAGCTATAGAACTTAAGCTTCTTGGAGTAAAAGGGCAGAGCCTTACATGGATAACTAATAGCATAAAAGCCTCTAAAATAAGCATAAGAATAAATGGTTATGTTTTCCAGCAGAGATTTGCACTGAACCTGTGCTTTTCAGAATATTCTGTTATGATCTGGAAAATGATACAGGAAATAAGATGAAAAAATGTCCTAACAATGTAGTGTTCAAAGTAAGCAAAAGCTCGTGAGAAATTGCAAAAAGGTTGCCTGAGTCAGCTGGGGACAAAATGGCAGAAGAAAGTCAATGTAGATGAATGTGAATTGATGTACAGAGAGCTCCCATGCCAAAACTTAACTTTACCAATGCTGCGATGTAGCTTAACCAGCGATTCAGGAATGAGATCTTGGAGTTGTAATAAATAATGTATGAAAAAATTATATGAATTCTGTGCCCAGTAGCAGCTGGAAGCAGACAGGGTATTGGAAATTATTAGGACAAGAAATACGATAGAAATACCCCTATGTCTTTATTTAAAATCATAGTGCACTAACATCGCTTATACTCCGCACCATTCTTGGTTTTTTCTCCTCAAAAATATAACACCTTCAAAGTGTCCAGGGAAGGGCAGTAAGAACAATCAAAGGTATGAAATAGCTTCAAGTGAGTGAAGAACTAGTATTCTGCTGTCCTATAATTATGCTTTTCCCAAGGCATTTCCTATGGACTTCTTTTGGGGATAGGATGTGGGACTATGTGGATCTTTGATGTGGCCTAGCATGGCAGTGCTTTGGCTCTGCTGTGTCTGTCATGGAGAGAGCATTACGGCACCAGGGCAAGCCGACAGAATTAAATTCCACTGCAACACAGTATTCACCACTGCTTTCCTTTGAAGAAGTGCAGCTCTCCTTTTATAAGGAAGGTGTAAGAGTGCATAAGGCTGTAAAGGAATTCAGATTAAGCACTGTCTCATCCTGAGGAGTTCAAACACACACCTTCCATCTCTAAGGGAATTTCCTCCCTAACAGGCTGGAATTAAACCTATTCTCCAAATAAATATTTAATCTGACTTTTAGGTTGCGTTTGGATATGTCCTCATTAGCAAGCAGCGCAGCAGAACAGGAGCAGATCTGTAGAGCAAGGCAAAAAGAACCCAATTCCTCTGCCAGAGACGGCTCCAGGACATGAACCACAGCGTGGGAAGGGAGACAGCGGAGGGTTTCACTTCATGGCCATAACGCTGATAGAAAACTACACGCTAATATGTACGTACTCTGCCAGAATCTAGTTCTCAGCCCTGCGAGTGAGCAGACTAAACATTAATAGGAGACTGACAACCCTTATGCTCCTTTTCTGCACTACAATAACTCTTCAGGGTTTTATTTTGCGGTATAGCAAAATCTGAACAGAAGGAGGGGTGCAGAATGGTCTGTAACCAAGTGTCTAGGACGGTCACCAGAACATGACGATATGGGTTTGAATGTCTGCGGACTGAGAATAGCGCTGATCAGTGGAGTGCTTGTGAGATATTGCATTATTAGCATCAACCTCTCCTCTCAACGTCTTTTAGAATAAAGGTATAATTCCATCTCTACTGCCAAAAAAGACATTTTAGGCAACAACAACTAGGTGAATCTTAAAGAGGTGCATGAAGCCCTCTCACCTTCTTCCTAAAAGAAGGTAGAATTGCAAGACGCTTCAGTTTCTTCAGTGTTTTTTAATGTCTAGTTCTAACACCTGTTAAATCCTTCTCTGAGGTCCAGAACTTTTCCTAAAATTACATATGGACTTAATATTTACAGTCAGCCTAAGAAACTAAATTGCCAATTTCACCTTTCAGTTGTAGAAAAGAACTTTTTTTTGTCTTTAACAAACGGGAAATAATAATAAAATAATTAAAATAAAGTTCTGACAAGGTCTTTCTGTCACATTTGACATCTTAAGGTTTTCCAAACCCTTGCATTATGTTTTATATTTCTTTTTCAATTTTATTAAACACAAGGAATTTTTCAGTTCCTTATGTTTTTTTGTGTTTTTTTTTTTGTTTGGTTGGTTTGTTCAGTTTGGGTTTTATTTAACTCACGGCATTTTTCAGACTATTTTTCATGACACAGTTCATTAACTGGCTCCTTTAAAAATATCACTTGAGAGTAGTATAAACTATCTTTTGGATTAGTTTCTTTGCTGCTAGGAAGTAGGATGCTTAAGTGCAGCCAGAGCATGCCCGAAGTTCCTAACCTATCCCCAGGAGTCATGAGGGCTTAGTGCACAATGCTCACTGCATTACGTGAGGAATGCCTCTAAACTTTTCTGAAGGCTTCCCATGATAAGCAGCCATTTATCCTGTGTTATTACCTACTTTTTGCCTGCTACGAATTTTTCCTTTGGGAGAGGAAACAGTCTGGCTGACAAAATAATACAGTCCTCTCAGTTTTGATTTCAGTGGAGAAATCAGCTACATAAAGTATTTTCCCATTAATATGTGCTTGAAATAACTCAAAGAATTTGCTTTGAATTGCTCCTTAATAATACTTTTGTATGACCTGTGGTTGAAAACACTTTTCTCTCAGGTTTCTCCTTAATTGCAGCATTAGCTTTTTCCTTACAGTATAACTGCACAGAAGAAGGACAAATGCTGGATTCTACACCTGACACAATGTAATTCTGGGTACCTGGATGTACGTATAGACTGGGGGACAAGAGGCTGGTGTGCAGCCCTGTAGAAAGGGATCCAGGGGTTTTGGTTGACGGTAAGTTCAATATGAGCCAACAACGTGCCCTGGCAGCCAGAAAGGCCAACACTTTCCTGGGGTGCATTACGCTAACTGGTCGAAAGAAGTGATTGTCCCACTATACCTCAGCACTGGTGCCGCCTCAACTGGAGTACTCTGTGCAGTTTTGGGCTCCAGAATACAAGCAGGATATCAAAATAGAATGTGTCCAACAGTGGGCAACAAAGATGGTGAAAGGAGTAGAGGGCATGGAGTGGGTGAGGATATTGGGCTTGTTCAGCTTAGAGGGGTGACCCCATTGCTGTCTACAACTTCTTCATGAAGGGGAGCGGAGAGGGAGGTGCTGATCTCTCCTCTCTGGTGTCTGGTAGCAGGACGTGAAGGAATGGTTTAAAGATGCATCAGGGAAGTTCAGATTGGGTATTAGGACAAAAGTCTGTACTGAGAGGATGGTCAAGCACTGGAACTTGCTCCCCAGGGATGTGGTGATGGCCCCAAGCCTGTCAGTGTTCAAGAAGTGTTTGGACAACACTCTTAGACATATGGTTTAATTGCCCCGCGTGGAGTCAGGAGTTGGACTCGACGATCCTTGTGGGTCCCTTCCAACTCATGACATTCTGTGCTGCTGTCATTCTAATACAATGGTAAACCTATCCTTTAAACCTTTCAAAAGAGACTTAAGCCTATGCTGAGTATTTTTCTTACACTTTTGCTTCACTATATAGTTAGAATAGAAATTGTAATTTAATTAAACCTTAATTAGGTACAATTTTTTAGTCTTTCTAAAAATGACAACAGTGCTCAGGAAAGTGTTTAATCCTAAATATATTTTAGCTGCACTTAAATCCAAGATGTATTTCACCTTTCAAGAGACACAAATTCACAGCAAAATACAGCAATAGTTTGTAGATGGCTTAACTAATATTTACAGCTTTTTGTGTATATATGTATTTGTACAGTTACTGTTTTCTGCAAGCTATTCCATACAAACTCAGGGAATATAAAAGTCTTTTCTCAAGACTGTGATATCCCATGAGAAGTTACAGCAACATCATGGACAAGTAGAAACAAGTATTTTATACTAATTACTGCGTTACCCTTTGGTTTAAAGAATTTTGGAAATTGATAAGTAAACTCATACGGCAAAACCTCTGAAAATGAAAATGAGAATAAAGAAATACAAAATGTACTTTTTCAACCTTAAATTATGTTTACTTATAAGAAATACTTCTGTGTTTATTACTGCTTATAGTATTTCCACAGAAACTTAATTTGCATTGAAGTTTGTTCTAGTTAATAACATAAACCTCAAACATACTGAAGAACAAACTAATGTAATTGAAGTTTGGAATATAAAAACCTAGTTAAATGTTGAGATAAATATTTTCTAATTTATAACACTTTTTGCAAATTAAATCTTCTCTACCCATTTTAGTAAGATCTTCTAACTCTGTCCTATTTTAAAAATATTTGTGAAATATCTAACTCTACAAACAGACCTTTGTGAAATATAAATTTTATTATAATATAGCTATAGCCACATGTCTTTAAAATTTGCACAGTGCCATTGAAATCTCTGTAACATTAAGCAGCTGTGAAACTGGGCCCTTGAAGTCCCTTAAAATTAGTCTATAATTAATGAAAATGTCACCAATTAGATTAATCTAAAACAGCTTCTGTTCCATTTCAAAAACAGCTGTTTGTATAACAAAAGATGAGGAAGTGTAAATCCTAAAAGTTCAGTGGAAGGCAAATGCTGAGATATATTAATAGTTTATGGAGAAAACTAGCATTTACAAGTCAGCATGTGAAGTCCTTTGAAGTCAAGAAATTAAATCCTTGTAGTGTCGAAGTCAAACTACATTCACAAAGAAAAGATTCTTATGTGAAAGATTTTTGATTAGATATGAGAGGACAGAGAAAGAGAGGGAAGAGTGACAAGTCAATTCTTTGTTAGACTTGCTTTATTTAGGCAGTTGGTCGTGTACCCTTAGCTATGTCCAGATTCTCTTTCAACTGAGTCTCCAAAGGCAAGAGGAAAAATGGCTTTATTGTATGGAATTCATGCTTGCTTGGATAAAGCTGGATATAGTTTGTCTGCTATAGATTTATTTTTTTTTTAATTCTAGAGAGCCTATTTTCTTTGTTGTCAGTTTTTCCCTCCACACTTGCATGATTGGACTTGGATTGTGGAAGACAAAAAACCTGCTACCTTTGTGTGTCATCTCTTTCTTTTTTCTCAGTGTTGTTTATCTTGCTTCTGAAGATGAGATATCATCGCAGCCTTTGTGATTTTAGCATTCTAGACAGTTTGTTTACTCCTGCTGGGTATTTTCTAACTTATCTGTTTAAAGAAAGGTCTTTCTTTTCACGAACATCAAGCAGAAGAGACGGTAAAGAACAGTCCATAACACTGAATGTTCAAGTCCTTGGTTTCAGCTGAGTGTTTCAGGAAAGGCAGAATTTTATCTGTTAAATTTAACTTGATTTAGCTTCATTGCTCATCTCGTTATTTAACTACTGTATTCACATTTAATGTAATTACATTTTTCTTAAGGAGGGTAATCTTTTGCCACAGCAGCATTTTGGTATTTCAGCACTTCCCCACTATGAGAGATATACCATTTACTTTCAAGAGCAGAGTTTGCTTGAATAGTCAGATAAATTTGCATACAACAGAGAATTCTGAGCATAACAAATAGTTTAAAACATCTTTATTACCACTCAGCCTCAGTGACATTAATATGAAAGCAAAGTCTGCATTTTATCTCGCTTCTCATAGTTTTCTTTCCTTATTATTTGGATTTATATTAAGCATATATTTTATGGCAAAATTGTGACCTATAACGTACCACTTTTCTAGCAATGCCTTTTTTGAAAATCACTCCCATATATGTCATTCTAATTCAGAAGAAGATGGTTTCTAGAAAGCCTAAAAATACACTTGACTTTTGTATTACTTGTATATATTCGATGAATATGATGGTATGAACATACTAAAACTGAGTATGGAATAAATGCTATTGAACTCATGGGAGACTACTAACTTTACTTCTTCAGTATGAAGGTCTTCTCTATTGATGTAAAAGTACTGTGTCAGATGCTTGAGAACTGAACTGTAATTTGGGAGAAAACTGTAGTCTCCTACTTCTTGTTACAAAGTTATCGAAGTAATTTAACGGTGGATTGCAGTTAAATCCATCTGCAATCCCCTGTTGCTTGCAGTCGCAGTAAACTTTCAGAATATAAAAGTATTTATTAATTAATGGAATAAATTGCATTTAAAATATTGGATCATTTGAGTTATTCCCCTCATGTAAAGATCATAGACTCCTGTAGTTAAATTTTTGGAGCTACTAAACCAAAATGAAGGTATCAATCAAGTTCTGTTTTCCTGCAGAAAGAGAGAAGCGTGAAGATAGTTTTCAACTCATCTGGAGACTATGCCATCTTAAAACTTCTTACTCATTTTTGGGTCTGAATTCCTGAGCAAATCCAAAAGATTACAAAAAGAAGGAATTTGAAGTATCTACTGATAAAGATGCTCCAATTAACCTTGGTTTCAGAGAAAGTGTCCAATGAAATTAAGATTATTTCATGCTGTTTTTTAGAAAAGGCTAACTCTGTTTTACAGACTCTGCTACAGAGAGCCAAATGATTTCTCATCTTCAATGACACCATTCTCCAGTTCTGCCTTTTCAGGGAAAACACACAGAATCCCCACCGCTGACCCGATTCAGCTTCACATCGGTGGTTACAATCACATATAATTGCTTTAAGTCGAAGAGCTCCTCAGAGGATGCTATTGAAGTGCTGCCTCTATCTGCATTATATTTAAGTGTAGATATTACTGTTACATAGCAAGGAGGGCAGTGCTCAGGGTTTTGCTATTTCTCTAGAGAGTTTCAGCGTTTTACTTGAGTAAAGTATGAATAGAAAACAGCAAAGAAAAATCAATGTTCTCAGCCTACTACGAAATCCCTGTTATAGCATCCTAACTATTTAATTTGGAATTCTATAGGTAAAATCAGTTTCTCAGGGTATCAGTTTTCAAAGACCATTTTAGTTATTGTAGAAAAATTGAATATATTAAACATGAACTTTAATTTTATTCTTTTTATATCTGTCTGTGTGGGGAAAAAAAAAACAAAACAAAAAACCAAAAACAAACAAACAAAAAACAAAAAAACAAAAACAAACAAAAAAAAAACAAACAAACAAAAAAAACCCTTTCATCTGAATGACATTCTGTGTCAACATTTCAGTGTCTCCCATACGCTTCTTGGAATGTTATCATGAAACCTGGGTGCCCTATATGAATATCAACAGTTGATCTAGAATATTTGTGTCTGATATAATTAAGAAATTACTTTTTTTTGTCTACATATTTGTTTAATATTGCATGTATGACTCAGATGTTCTGAAAGGTTAGTAAATAAAATGGAATTCTCTCCCTTTCATTGCCTATCAGACTGACTTCAAATTATTTGCTTCTGATTATGAGTCTAATGTACATATATATATACTAATGATTACTACTTACAGCTTTGGAAGATTCTGTTTTAATTGAAAAATCTGTGAGACTGAACAACTGTTATGATCCTGTTAGAAATTAGATTTCTACATTTTTCTTCAGTTGTTTTGGTTTTTCATTTAGATTGATCCTAGAATTATTAGCTACAGCAGTAAGTTGTTTACAGAGCTGCAGTACAACAGGGCTGGTAAGATAGTTTTCTGTCTCTTTTTCTTTGGCTGGACATCTGCTGGCCATTAACAACCAAGCATTCCGATGTGTTATTCATCTGTGCTGATATTGCACAAAGGATTTTGCCACCTGTTTGATTTTTATTCACTGCTTTAAATACATATTTAGAAGTGGAGCTTTTAATACTTTTGAGTTAAATGTGAAGGACATCATATCAGAATGTGTAGTTCCGCAGGCAGAGCTCGTAAAACATACTAAATCCCACAATTTTGAATCTCATGAAGTTTCTTTCTTCAGTTAAGGTTTGCTCACAGTTATTTGGAGCTGCGTATTTGTTTACAGACATTGAATACTGTGCCAAGCAAGTTTCTGTCTCAGAAAGTATGCCCGAAATTTTCCCCTCTGATATTTGAAGGCTTGCATTTTTAGAATCGGAGGGATGTCTGACTGTGGCCCTGCTATTGCTGATCTACGAGGTGGCACTGATTATTCCTCATTAATTTGAGATCATGATTACAGATGATCTGAAGATAATGAAGGGATAAATCCACTATCAAACTTTAAGGAAATGTGGTTAGAGAGCTAATCTCCTTATGCCACCTTACACCAAATGGGGCAAGAGGAGGTCTAAAATAAGATTCAGGAATTTATAACGGAAATTTACATAGCTCAAGTAAAGAAATGTCATCATAAATTCCAAGGATGCAGTGAAATTTGGTATTACATCTAAAATAATGCTGAGATTTCTTAAGTAGTTAATAGACGTGAATGCCTTTGAAAGCTTCCAGGAGAACATGCCCAACTCAGTTTAGGTTTCTAAATTAAGGGGCTAATTGCGCAGAAGATGATGCTCCTTTCTGATCAATGTTAATCAAGAAAAGCTAGAAGTGGTTTAAAATGTACCAAGACTAAAGTTTTTACAAAGTCAGAAGCAGATGAGACACTTAATGTCTTGTGCATAAAAATAAGGTGGTGTTGGTCTGTTTAAAGTCATGGTCATTTTGATGTGCTCATCATCAGAAAGACTAATGGCTTGGAGGGGGTAGGTCACGTCATCTTTTGGTAAGAGGGAACACTATTTTGCATGTTGTCAACAACATAGAGCATGTTATACATTTAACCAAACATTACCCACCAGTGATTATCCCACAACTTTAAATATGTTTGTTTATGTGTGGAATCCTTAGATAGATGAAGGCATTTCCTAGATATTTAAAAAAACCCCAAACATCCCTGCCCTCCCCAAACTCTGGAATAACTGTAATTTCAGAAGCCTACAAATTTTACATTAAATTCTCATTTCAATTGAACATACATCTTAATAAATTTACTTTTAGCTTGCCTTTTGCTATAATATAAAGAGTTAGGACAATGAAAATCTCAGTTAGACACATAATTTTACTTGGGTTTTGCGGTATGTTTTCCCTGCATGCTTACAGAAATTCCTTACAGTGAAACATTTCCTGTAACGAAATGACTGAAAGCCTTAGAGCCTATGGCAGTTAAGATGTCTGCCATTTTAGGAACTCTAATTTGGATTTAAATATAAATATATATATATAAAACAATACTACTAAACAATTTATGTCATCTGAAAAAAGTAACCTTACTCTTTTAAGTCACCTATGCAGTGTAAGTGGCATTGGAAGATTAGAATGGATTCCGATGTTGTAAATTTGAGTGTTTTCTTCCCTCTCTGGTTATATTCTCTGTTACTTATATTCATAGGAAAAAATAGGTCAAAAAGGGAAAAGAAGCATTGTAGATCATCCAGTTCAAACTCGTCTAACTTCAAAATTAAATTAGGATGCTCAAGGCCATAGCTACACAGTAAGTGATTCCAAGGGTACATTTCCTTGATGTTTCAGTGTAGTAAATAAAAAGCTTAAAATTTATTATGAACTTTGCAAAAACCTGTTTGCTGTTTTAAAAGTATGAAGAATGCTTGTTGGCTTCCTAAGATTTCTTTCTTTTTTTTTTTTTCTCTAATTGATTTCACAAACAAAAGAATGGTTGATTTATGAAGACAGAACCATACCGTTGTGACAAAAAACAGCAATCTCTTGATATCACCAGTTTAAAGTAGCTGATAGATCACATAACAAAGTCCGTAAGAAGTATAGTTCACCAAGCTAGACCAAATTTGGTTAACTCAGTCTAAAGTACAATAGGAATCTACCTTATTTCTTTCATCGCAGATAAAAATCTTCATTTTAATTTGGTTAAAATTGGAAGACTGCTGTGTCAGTGCAGAACTAAAACCAGTAGAATATTCTTTAATCGAAGAATGAGACATAGAAGAGACTACAAGGAATAGAGGTCCAAAGTCTTCCTCTCCACCAACAGAGGCAATTTATTTCTCTCAAGTGATTTTCACATAGCTATTTATGTGCAGAATTACCTGTGAAATGTTAATTTTTGCCTCAAATACAACCTCTTGATCAGCTTCTACCACAGAACAGACATTCCATTTTTGTGTCTGGCATCCAAAAAAATTTCATTTTCATGCTGTCACACTGTCCTTCAAACAATTCTGCTAGTATATTAATAGGGCTCTTTAGGTGTTTTCTCCCCCTTCCTGGAACCTATGCTAAATCAGATATGCTATCCATTTCTGGGGAAAAAAAAAGTTTCTCTGATCTTGTTTAACCTTTGCAATTTCAAATGCTACTTCAAAATCCTATGATTGCTGCTTGGTAAAAAGATTAGTAGAATTTAAAGAGTTACTTTGAAAATATTGCAGAATTCATCTGGATGGCTGCACCACTCCCTGTTTTCATTTTCTTCTGCATAATTAAGAGGAAATTAGCGGAAAACTCCATTCTCTCCACAGAACTGTATAAGACAAATTATTTTAAATCAGTAGCCAGTCATCTACATTTCAAAGTATTTTGAAATCTAAATCTGATTTTAGATTTAATTTTCTCTTCTCAGCAATCTACCGAGAGAACTACCTATTTATTTAGCCTGAGAACACAGGGATCTTACAAAGTATTCAAAGTTAGATCATTGCCTAAACAATACCCAGCTTTGCACTTTGTAGAATAAAAAAAGTTATTTATACTTGAAATAATGCTTAATTAACTTGCAAGTGAAATGAAACATGAAGGAACAAACTAAGACATCACATAAACATTTTTCTTTGACGTGACTTAATACTAGGTTATAACAGTTTTTGATATCTGAAAAAAAGACAATATTCTTAAGGAAAGATGGCACAAGATCTTTCTTTTTAAAAGTCATGACTATGGAAACAATAGATGAGATTTTTAATATTGCTACTTAACTAGGAGGGATAATTCAGTGTGTAACACCTGAACTGTTTTCCCAGAGGTTGGATTTATACCACTGTACGTACAGTAACATCAATGTCGTCATTCTGGAGATGCTGTGTCCAGAATCTGCCCTCAGTAACAGCTGCTTTAATGGATAACACCGCCTTTGGCGTGTTCTTATCTGAGGTCACAGATTGGCCCATGATTTCTAAACCCTTGCTACTGATTTTGTGATTATTTCTACCTGGGTATCTTAATTCACTTTAGCAGTCATACTGAATTAATTGTGCCCTCTGTGAACAAAATCACTACATGTACTTTTTTTCCTGAATTGCTTTATATTTATTAATGTCACCAATTTATAGTTTAATATTAAACTTTCTAATCTGTCCTGGTCTCAGAAGACTGAGTATGATGGCTTAGCTCATATATTCCCTGCAAGGATTTAAACTCCGAACAAAGATAGGAATCACTGGACTTCACTTGGAAAAATATGAACTTCAGGAACAAAACCCTGTAGATTTCACTAGCTTTAACCTGGATTTCATCCAAGACCTTGAGTTTGGATGATAAAAGGACAGGCTGTATGAGATTATGCTTCTTATGACAATGCAAAACTGATTCAGTGTCCCCAACAGTTTAGAAACAGCTGAATCCTACTTAGGGGGCAAAATAACTTAATAAAAAGTTATTTCAATATACTTTGCAATTATAAATATATTTTCATGATGGGCAAATTTCAATTCTTCTGCATATGCAGAAGCCAGTTCATTTATCACAGATAAATGCACATTATCCAGGCCATGGAGGACATTAATACTTCATTTTAAAGAAGACCTGACATATTATGGTAAATTTAATCTTATCTAAAGCCTTATTATCTAAAGTCCACCATATCTCTGTCTGATAACACTCTAGCAAATTTTCTTTCATTTTGCTTTGGTTTTTTGGCACTGTCTAATATCTTGCTAAAACAACACTATCAGAAAAAGTAATAAAATATTTTGGATGTGATAGGCATAATAGATAATTTCAAGCGTGTGCGAGACATTTGAATTATCAAGTAAATACAAGATACATCAAGCACTATTCTGAGTTTCAGAGTCATTAGCAAAGATTCATTCCCTCTCAGTAGGAGACAGGCACATTCATTGTCTATTTGAAAATAAAGCCTGCGTAACTGAAGTAACTACTGACCACACATTTAAGGACACACATTTTCATAAAATTGCTTTGACTTTTCCTCAAAAATTCACTTTTAGCATCTGCTTAAAAATGTGCTTAGCTGAAGCATAAAATTAGTTGTTATTCTGGCACCAAAACTTAGTTTACTCTTAAGTATGTAGCAGAAGTAATGAAAATACTGAAAAAGTTGACACACTTGAGTATTCCTCAAGATATTAGAGGAATAATGTCCTGGGTAAGGTTACTTACAAGTGCCTGAAGTATTGGATTTTGTTGCTGTATCTCTTACACTCCCAAATGTGGGATTCACAGGGAGTGTTGCAAGCGACCTTGAACAACATAGCCTTGAAGGAAATAGTCTGAGAAAGTAAGTAATGAAGCAAGCGCAGAAAGTGAGCTGAAGATAAAAATGTTTTGAAGCACAGCTGTGAGACCCAAACTAGAAGACATGTGTCTTGATTAACAGCACCAATTAAAAACTTAGCTGCGGCGCGTGGACAGCAGGGGTTAACCAATCCATGAACAAACTAGGGTGCGTGGACAGCAGGGGTTAACCAATCCATGAACAAACTAGAGCGCATGGACAGCTAGTGAATCTATATAAGCACAAACTTGTAAACAATAAAGGTCTTTGGTTTTACCCGCGCCAGAGTCCGTGAATCAATCCCTACACCCAAATAAGAGAGAAAATACTTAGAAAAATAAAGAAATCTGATGCTAAAATTATTTTTAAAAGCATGTTGGGACACTCAAGGGCACTTGTTTTCTCCAAGAATATTTTTACATCATTAAAGTACCCCACAAAAAAAAGATATCACCTTGCCAGTGCCCTTTATATTTTTATACAGTTCCTTGTACAGTAACATTCTGAGCATCAAAACAGATAATTTTTAAAAAATGTGGTTAGTTGACACAAGGTTAATTCTCACATACATCTAAATGCAACCAATAACATTTCCACGTGGGGCTGATTGAATTCTGTTTTCACTGTAGGTACTCAAGTGAAATACTTAAAATATTCTATGCATCCTGAATAACTTTATCAGGAAGCTAGTTTGCTTTGTTTTGGTTCGGTTTTCAGATTCCTCAGAGAAAGACAACATTTTTGTAATACATACAGCTTTATTTGCCTTTTGTAATTGCATTGTTACTTATTTTCCCAAAGGACTACAGCAGAATCTTACTTGGTATATATAGTACTATATATACTGTAAGTACTACAGGTGTATTTACCTGGTACACATAGTACTGATAGGTGTATAAAATATATGGTGGATAGGAAGAAGGATTATATTTAGGCAGTAGCGTGGTTGAATGACATTTTCCAGAAATCCTGGATGAAAAAGAGTTGGTCTCAGATTCACCTCTCTTGCTCAGTTCTGGGCATTTAAAAGGTCACTTTATTTAGGAACCTTATACTGTTTTTAAAGTCGATGGGAAATCTCAAATTCTTTCACAGCAGAAATCACCCCCCTAGACTGATGTTTAATGTTAACTACAATGGTGTGCTTCAGAGTGTTCAGCACTCAGTACTTCCCATGTAATTGATACAGTACTCAGCAACTCAAAATCACACATGAAAGAAGGATCTGCTCCTCATCACTGATCTTTTTAAAAATTAATAGTACCTCTACAGGTGGGGAATGCTTATTAAAACCTTCTTTGGCTACATGTACCCCTCTGTACCTTCAGTTTCTGGGATGAGAGTGTCTAAAACATAAATTCATGCTCTTTCTTCAGAAATCAGCTAGCATCTTCCTTTAAAGGTCGTTGAGACTTGCTGAGACTTCTTGATACATGACAGATACAAATAAACATTGAATAACAGCACAGGTCAGAGCAATTTTCAGTGCAGACATGTCCTTTTATAGTTTTATCCATAGGGAGATTCACAACACCTAGATTAAGTTTCTGATCCAAACTACCATCCCCATGGGCCACTTTTTCCATTGACTATCTGAAAGTCTCCTTCGCTTTATATTAGCATGTCCATCACCATCCACCCTCACTCCAGGACTGTTAAATCTGGTAAACACCACCTAAAAGGATGGACAACATTAAGAGAGGAGTTGACCTGCTGCAGAAGTTCAGGAGGAGACTGTAATTCATTCCTCATGTGAAGACCAACTACCATGCTCTTATGGAAAAACTTTGAAGCAAGGCTACTTCAGAGTCCTGAAGAGCTTTTCCTCTTCCTGTGCTCCCTTTCACAGGTACAGCAAGAGTGTAGAAAGTCAGAAACAGAACAGGGAGTTCTGACTACTAACCTTCTATTTCCCTTGAGATTGCAAGTTTTTTAGTTTAATGGATTTAAGCACCAGAAGGGCCAGATTTTATAGCAGCTATCTTTCCTTAAAACTTCCATGGCTTAAACTAGCATTTTTTTTGTGGTTCTTGTTTGCCAAAGTTGCTTATCACTGCAAGCTTTTAATCTACCAAACAAATCAAATTTGTTCTGCTTTCATAACAGTACAGTGTCTCTGGCATTTGCTATTTTGAAAATTAGTTTAGAAATACCTGTGCTGTTTCTTAGTGAAATTGTTGTCAATAAAAGAGTTAGCAGTGATGACATTTAGATATTTATAAAACCCACTGCTTTTCAATAACATGAGGTTATAGTCAAAAGAAACCCCTGTGTATTACACACAACGTGCAGCTGATCAGTTATGTGCTAAAATGTCACATTATTTCATTATATATCTTCTGTTGGTAGGTTTTGTCTTAAAAATCTATGACTAGCTGCCAAAACATTTCATTAGCTAAATGAACCATGATAGAAAGTAGATGACCTGCATGTATTGGTAATTATTTATGTAGTTTGAAGTGAGACATGTTCCCGAATCACCATGTTGTTACGTGACTTTTCCTTACCACTTCTGATCATTCTGAAAGTTGTTGAAAAATGCGGCACTCTTGGTAACAGCCTGGTTACTTTCCGCATGTAGGACATCATTAAGGGCTCCACTTCTATTGAGAAGGGTTGGGACGAGCATGAGGTCCTGTGGTAACTCTGCTTATTTACTGCTCTGGAGGCTGCACTCAGAAACAGATCAACTCCAGTTCTGTGAGGCGTAAAGATGAAGCTCTATGGCCCTCAGTAGATGCAGTGGGTAACCTACCCTATCAAATCATTTAAGCATAGCCTATTTTATTCTTCTCGAATATATGAAAGCCTAGGGCTGAGCAGGACCAGGGAACAGGAACCCAATAAAGTCACAGTCAGAGCTACAGTAGTAACCCCAGAGAATAGCAGGAACACGGTCAGTATTGGATAGCAAAGACGACAGGGCACCTCTGTAACTGTATACATTGAGATTTAGCTAATACTTTACCCTCTTAATCTATGGCAGTGCAAACATTTGCTAGTCTTCTGTTGTCAGTGTAAAAGGGTGTAGTTCATTGATGCACCTTGTTCAGATTTGACAGATACCATTGCAGTCTACTTTCTTTGACCTTACTAAATTCCCAGGTGTTGCGTTACCTTAATAAAAAGTGTATATAGACAACATTAAAGTACCACAGAGGTGTTGACTTTCCCCTCTTACTGATGGAAAACTCATAGTTTTAATAGATGCTGAACATGCAAAAATTTTTGATAAAGTTTATGATTTGCTGTTGATTGTATTTCTAACTAATATAACAGGAATCATTCCCAGGTTGATGTTTGTTTCTTATATGATCATTTCTGTTGTATTTAAGTGTATGCGAGTGATTTAAAGTCTGCATTTGATCTCTTTCTACGGCCATCTGTTTTCAGTTCCATACAACTTTGTTAAAGTTCAATAAATTTAAGCAGACATTTTCAAGAAGACATTTCTGGCATACGCAGAAAGTTTCAAGGAATAGTTCAGATTAAAAAAAATTACATTTCTGAGAGCCAGTTTAGGGAAAAAGTATTCTTATATCCATGTTGGAAAAATTTAGTTCAGTTCTACATTGAAAAGCTTTTATTTTTCTTTTAACGTAAAATTGAATAGTGTTTCAATAGAAGTAATGTGATTTACCCAGCTTCGGTTACATTATAAAAGGTACAAAAATTATTTGTTGCCCATTCAGAGATTTTTTATATCTTAGCTGAATGAAAAGGAAGTATAATTTTCTAGATGTTGATAGGACTGTAGAAGACACGCATGCTATTTCCAGGCCTTTCTCTTCCTGCCTTTTTCTTCCAGTTCTTCCTCTAAGCTGTTATTGTCCATGTTTGGAGCTGAAAGAGCTGAAAAGAGGAGTTGGGAAGAGTCTCTGTTTTCATTTATCATTATACCCGCTGTTGGTAGCTAGTGAGCATAGAGAATAAGAGAAACGATGTGAAGGCAAAGGTGAGAAAGGAGTAATGGACAGATTTGGAGGCAACAAGGGGAAAAAGTTGCAAGGACAAGAGATGGGAAGTAAGCGACGGTAAATGGTGGAGCACAATATAAATCAGGACGAGGTTGAGAACCGACAAGACCAAAAGGTGAGAAGATGAGGAGACTGGGGTGGGGAAGGATGCCAGGAAGCATGATGTGTAAGGGTAAAACCTAGAGATAGAACAGGGAGGAAGGGCAACATAAGAAGCTATGGAATAGGCTGAACGATTGCTGATCCCTGCAGAAAATTCTTCTTCAAAACTTAGAAGTGAATGCAAGACTGCTGATATCTACACTTTGCTGCTACTCGCACGTATTTGTGAAGTTGGATGATAAGATTTATGTCCCACTCCATTCTACAGGACAGTCCATGGAAAGGCAAAGGCCTACTGCTGCTGCCAGTTATTATTTTAACTTGACTGAGTTCCATGCTGTAGAAGCAAAAGTTTCAAAGGCTGATGGCTGTGTACAACTGCTTTATTTTCTTTTTTTTTTTTAAAACATTGGGAAATTACACTTGAATGAAATAAGCTAAGAGTTAGGCAATATTAAAGACACAATAATTTAGTAAATCTGGTTTTAAAAATCAAAAACTGCTTTAAAAAGATGACCTGTGAATTTAGTTGGATTACTCAAGCCTGTCTGTAAGATACCTTCCTTAATAAATATGATCACATTTTTTTTACAAATATCCTTGTCTAGTTCAGTACCCAACATGAAATATTTTGAGACTAAATTCAGGCATGTAGTGAAAGAGGCTATTTTATGATCTAAGTTGCAGTAGAAGTACACATTATATAATACATTATGTATTATTAAGATTATTTTATACAAATGAAGAAACAGAAAGTTTGGTCTCCTGATAAAACTTTGATTTTGTTTCCTCTTTTGGTGCAGGATTCCTGTAGATGGCTTCTCAGTTCATCTGAAACAAAATTTTTTTAATTGGTCACTGCCCATTTTCTGGGTTTTCAACAGGAGATGCCTACACACATTTTAAGAAACTATTACATTAATGCAGCTGCATAGGAAATTATGTGTAAGTGTCAAATTTTCTGAAATATCAAGCCCTAGGCATTTCTAAGTAAGTACTGCAAATTCTTGGATATTTTAAATAATTTTGTTCTTAATATATTTCTTACTCAGTTTCTTATTCATAAAGTCAGGAATTTCCCTCTCTGATATACTGTAAAGAGAAATATACTAATGCTTGTAAAATGGTTAGTTCCTGTGGTGAGAGTACAGGAGAAATATGTATGAAGAAATTAATAATTTAACGTTCAGCTCAGGATTTAAATATTATATTTAATTAGTCTGGAGATATGTATTATACTAGGGCAAAAATAATATTGAATGATGGAAGAAAAATAACAGGTGTGAAAAATAGTGTATCAGGCTACAGTTGCAAATTATATCAAAACACATGAATGTAAGAATTCTAGCCACATCAGTTCTGACAAGTCTTAACTAAGGTCTGAATTTTGAACCTTAGATTATTTTTTACCTTTTTTTGCTACTCTCTGTATTACTGTAAGATACAGATTCCTATTTTGGCCATTCAGAATTATGGAGTCTGAGATTTCTGTGCCTTGCAGTTCCTATGACAACACACCCAGCTCACTGCTTCTGTCATTTTCTTTTCTAATCTAGTCAGCAGGTCCTTTTTCTTCCTTTTCTGGTTTACCTGTTTCGCAGTAACATCAGTTGACATGTACAGATAACTAGGAGAGATTGCTCACTTCTTAAACCTAGAACTCATAGCATCAACTAGAAATATTTAATGCAACTGTTCATTTCAGTGCCATGGATGCACAAGGGTATCAGTATCAAACCATTGTTTGATACTTTGATATCAATATTTGATTGCTTCTACAGAAAGTATGCTGCCTGGGTTGCTTCTGACCAGTGGAGCATAGATACATTGACTCAATGGATATTAGGTTATTTATTGCTTCTCTAAAAAACTGAAGTAGTGTTAGTTAGTTGTGGCCAGCTCATATTTCAGAGTTGAAATCTCATCTGAGTTTACTAGTCTCAATTTGAGACCTTAGGAATGATAACACCTGTTGTGATAAAACAATCATTAATTAAATAACATCAGAATCACAGAGTCTCTTAGCAACAGAGAAAGATATTTTTTAAAAAAAAATACATATCAAGAGAGCCTCTGTAATTGATTTTTCCAGTGAAGGGATAGAGATAATTCACCTATAATCTTTTTACAGCAAAACCATGTTTTCTTTGCAATAAAAATAGCTGTACTGCAAAAAAAAATGACATTATAGCATCCTGGCACGCAGTTTCGAAGTATCTCTCTCTCTCATTTCCTGGGTTCGAGGTCTATTTGTACAGTGGAATAAGCTACGTAACATAATTAACAGATGCTGGCATTTGGTTTTGTAATAGAAAATATCATGAAAAATGTAAGTGGTGCTACTTTGTGCTGAATTTTTCAGAATACGGGCTGGAAGAAAGGAACAGCTCTCTGCTCAAAAAACTTCACATTTAGCCATGAGGATCTTTTCTGTACAAGAGCTACACAAAGCAATAATATCTCACTATAACCTTGTATACATTTATATCTGCTAGACACGCCATTGATTTCCAAGTGAATAGCATTTAGCGGATGCACAAATCTTTGCACAGTCAGGACTTCAGCTTTAAGAGCTTCATCTTCTCCTTCCTTTTTCAGGAATAATGCACGTTTTCCTCAAAAGCTAGTGGGAACGAAGACCTCCTTCTAGCTTGGTCTCCTAAAGTAAAAATTTTGCTAAAATGCTGTACAAAGAACACTTTCTGATGAACACTGAATGGATCAAATCCTGTGGGTCACAATCCTGAAAGCCCTACTCAGTGACAGATCAGTTTTTGAATCCAGTAAGTTGCTTCAGGTCCATGAAGCTTCTCTTTGCTTTCTACCTCATCTGTGTCAGTACCTTGCCACACTCAAACTTTTCCCCATCCTCTCGCTGCTACCAATCCTTTAGTCTTTTTCCTCCTTTGTGTTTTTTTGTCAGTTATTCTTCCACTAGAAACTAGATGAAAACTCTAAAAAAAACCCCAAACTACTTAAAAAATTCAGGACCTAGAGATCTATTACCATTACCCTTTTTCTTCCTTTTCTTTTGTTTTCCTGTAGTGAACATACTACAAGTTTGTTTTCCAAGCTAGCTCACAACATATCTCTGGTGTTTCATAATTAGTTTTTATTTGATACATCAAGCTTTTGTTTTAATTTTTGCTATTGAATTCTGAGTTCCCTGATTTGGGGAGAAAATGAAAACTGAGTAGATATTTGCCATCTCCCAAATGGCATCACTGTAACAGGTATTGTGCTCTGACTGACAACAGATTAATCACAAGTGAGCAGAGAAACGGAAGCTACCTTCTAATCCGAGCTATCTTTTCTGATGTTCTATTAATGTATAGTACAGTGTGCTTCCTGCCACCTAAAATGAATTACAGGAGTATCTCTATTTCTTACTTTAAAAAATACTACAACAGTTATCACATTATATCTTATCTAGACCAGAGACTACCTGTGTTACTTCTTCATTTGTAGGAATTTAATTTCTCTGTTATATGTCTGTGTCGGTTATCTGCAAGCTGCTGCTACGCGATCTCTCTTTAAAAAAATCTGTGAGTGCTGGTTTGAGAAAACATCTTAATTCCAGTCATCCTTGTTATTTACATATCACATATCCCCAATAACATTATCTGTTATTGTCTCATCCTGGGTTATTATTAGGCTCTGCTGCTTTTGCCTTAGTCACAGAATAATAGGTTGCAAATGTGTGTTGTCATTATGTCAGTTTTTGAGAAGGAAAAATATAATTTGAAACTGGTTTTACTAAATGAAAAAGAGCCATAGCTAAATTTTGACTAAATTTTTTTCCGTTTCTGTGTTAATTTCAAAGTTATTACTAACAGAATAATGACTTTATTTGGATATATCAGGGTAATTATCCCCTGCTTTGGCATATTCAGTTTTCTATCATTTTAAATGAACAGTATATAGATGTATTTAATGTGTTCTACAGAATGCATCATAAAAGAGCCATTACATGTTCTAGCATCTGTTGATATCTAAAAATCTCATTATTTTACAGCCTTCAGGGCAGTTCCATTTCACTCTTTCTAATTCTGATATAGCCTACAAATACTGTTTGACTGAGCTCTTTAGTTTGTTTTTTGTATTCTGTTAAATCTTCCTTAGGCACTTGAGGTTGTTATCTTTGGACGTACTGCAAACAAAGGAAACTCAGCTCGCTTTAGACACAGTTGCAACAGATTTTATGGCCTGCGTTGGGTTCATCTTATGATGTCCACGCTTTAGAGGTACCAGTTCTACTCTGATAGAGTCGTTGCACCCCTGTTGCTCTAGGGTATCCATTTCTGGAATGCACCAACCAACAGGCATTCCACAGAGAACACACCCAAATGGTACCTATTTCATTACCGTTTCAGTTTTACCACGTAACTTTGTAATGATGTGGTTAATACATGGGCTATATGGAATGGAATTGCCATCTGCAGTCTTTATGAACCAGTCACAGGCTATTCCAGCCTCCTCCTCATATGATTGCAAACCGGCAGGCTCCATATGAGACCACATCTGGTATAACACTGGCACCTGTAGTGCTCCTGACTTGTTTGGTTTGTTGTGCTCAGGAAGCCATGATACGATTTTTGTTGTGTCTCATTCTTTAAGACTGAGTTAGATGAGCCACTGCTACATGACTGGATCCTTCATTCCAGTAGAAACACTAATCTAGAACTTTTAAAATATGGAAATTAATTCCACAGATACAAACCAGTAAGTCTGCAAGTCACAATGGATTGCATTTGCAACCAAGTCTGTAGGGAAGATATTTTGGATCTTGAAAAAGTAGTGATTTAAAATAAGATCACATGACCAGCAGTAGATCTGGATATCTAGATGTAGAGAGAAACATCTGAGATCTTTCCGCATGTGTTATTCAACACAGGTGTACCCTATCACTGTAGTCTCGCAGTTGACGTGTCCTAGTAGCTGGAGAGTATCTTGGGATGAGCAAGTCCACTATAGGCATGGTTGTGGCTCCCCCACATATACTTTTTGTCTCCTGGATTGATGATAACAGATATAAGTAGTTGGCCCCCAAAATGGGGATTTGTGATATTATGACAGTGGAAAAATAGCTATTAAACAAAACAAAACAAAAAAAGGCAAACAAAAAGGCTGCAAGACATGGCATCAGCTCTGGCTTGTAGATATTTATGCCATTGTATTTCCTTATGAGAACTTGCACTTTTTCGCTTCAACAGCACAACAGATAATTATGACATTTCTCAAAATGAAAAGAGGGGATTCAGATCTCATTCCCTCTATTTTAAAGTACATCTGTGGTTTAATAGTTCCAGATGCTTTACTGTTCTGTATGCTTGGTTTCCCAAACACATAGTTCCCCATGATCTTTCTATCTTCTATTCTTGTGGCACCAGGTTTGGTCAACAAATATGTACTCTTTCCTTGGACTTTCTATTAAGTGCATCCACCAGCAAGACAATAAGGAATGACTATCATCACTGACGTGAGATCATATGAAATTTAGACGGAATTCAGCATTGGTCCAGTAATTTATATTTTCATTAAAACACTTGCACAAATTAAACAGATTACATTAAAGAGAAAAATATTCGTACATTCATAAATAATATTGCAAATAATATTGCGTATTAAAAAGTAAGTATACTGAAACTAGAGGGTTTCCAAGGCAAAAACTGAAATATTCTCATATGATGAGAGTTTGGATATTGAAACAAAGCATGAGGAAGAAAGGCTTATACTCAGTTTAAGTAGAAAACTCACAGCACAGCTGCAAATTATCGTAAGTGACAATAAAATTGCTGTATATCAGAAAGCTGAGGGGTATATCATGAAACTGTTGAACATACAGAACGCTTTTCGTGATGTTTCCTTAACAGTAAATATTTCCTTTGCTGAGGTGTTTTGAATCATAAAGTTTCTGAAAACAGATTCAGTTTTTATTTATGATATTTTTAATAAATTTGTGATTTACCCATTTATACTTTTCTATTATCAAGCAGATCTAGTAAGTAGAAATACAGGCTTTCAAAATACATCCACTGTAGTTTCAAGGAAATTTTTCCAAGCTTTAGTGTGTTTGTGAATTGCTTGCTCCAATATTGTGTAGTTGCTATTCATGCTGTATGTTTGATCACTTAAGGCATTGTTCCTGTTCTTTACCTGGATGACTCAATGTCTTCAAATATGGCGATAACAAATGGTGTTTATATGATTCATAATTTCTGAAACCTGAAACTTTCCTGACCTACTAACATTTTCTAAAATACCAAGAAATCACCCAGAGAAGAATCATTGCCACTATAGGGAAGAGTAATTTTCTGAATTATGAGAATGTTCTGAGGTGAGAGAACCGACAATTAAAGCAATTGCAAAAGAACCAACAAATCCAGGAGACAAATGGTAGATCTAAAAAAAAGTAAAATATAAGCAATTGCCATTTTATAACCTTTTTTTTCCAGACTGAAAAACTTTTTATACTTTCTGTTTGGGCACTAGACTAAAAAGAATAATTAATAACACTTTTTCAGGATAAGTGAACCTTAATTATGTTTCACATCTTGTAACTTGAAAGAATATACAGTAAGAAAACAGAAAATGTGATCATCGTAATAACTTACAACGTTACTTGCTGTTGCACTGATTTGTTATTGTTCTCTGATTATAACAGTGCAGATATTTTTTCCTTCTTAAATATCAGTCTGCTGCAGGGAATTCTGGAGTTCAATGTATGTGGTAGCAGATGAAGCTCATAGCAATTGCAGCAGACAGTATATTGTCAAATGTGTTGTGGTGATAAGACAAACTTTTAACAGCAGAGTTCCCTTCCCACAAGCCTGAATTTAGTGCTGTCAAAAAGAAAATATACACTTAAATTTAGATGAAACTAAGGAATAGAAAAGAAGCTATATTATGACATATAATACACAGTAGTGAATAATTTGTATTTTATTTAACTAAAGAATATTAAGCATTCTGATTCTGCTGGTTTTCTCTCTTGGACTCGATGATCTTAGTGGTCTTTTCCAACCTCAACGATGCTACGATTCTATGATTCTGCTGGTTTCCTCTCTTAAATCAACTTAATATCAGTTGTAATCCAACCCAACTACTTCTCATGTCTATAGATACTACTGAGGGGAGCCTTTCTTCTTCTTGAAACTATTTTTGCTTTTTTGTGTGCTTGTGTGTGTGTATGCGCTTTTCTATATTTGTCCGTGGTGAATTCTACAGATTTTAAATTATGGGCATTAACTGTTGAATATTTAGTAAGAGAATTAAATCTAGACTACATACCAGAACCATCATTTCCCTTTTCCCTGGAAAAGAGGCAATCGTTTACTTTAATGATGATGAAAACAAATGTTTCCGACCATCGATAAGAACACAACATGATTAGGACATGGAAACGCACAGGACAGGTTCTAACCTGACCACCTGTGTACACTACTGAAATATGACCAGTAAGCCCTTGGACAGGTTGCTCTAGACCATTAACACACAGTCACACTGCTAATGAGTTATTCTATCAGGAAAAGCATGTGATGAATGCTAATATTGAAAATCCAACTCACAAATACTCTTTGCTGTGAGACATTTTCTATTGCTGGATTTCATCTATGCCTCTTTCTCATAATTTTTAACATAATGTGCAACAGTTCAGTGTTTGGGACATGATTTTTTTAGGGGCAAATCAGCCCCATGGCTTGGCTGGAATGAGTTAGAGGCACTCTTTTACACGAGCTGAGCATTTGGCTTAGTGTTAAACTTGCTCAGATCGTTTGTGGAGATTTAAGAGAATTTTTGTTCGTTTTATTTTCTGTAATTGAAATTTTTAAAATACAGGATCACAATCAAATTCGAGATATACTTGGTGCATTTGAAAGACCTAATACTCTCAAAATTGTTTGTGACAGTGTACTGCGTCTGGCTGGGATGAAGTTGATTTTCTTCATAGCAGTCTGTGCAGTGCTGTGTTTTGGATTTATGACTAATACAGTGTTGATAACACACCGATGTTTTGCCTCTTGCCGAATAGTGCTTGCACAGCATCAAGGTTGGTTTGGTTTTGTTTTTTTTTCATTTTTCCCACTCTGTCCCACCAGCAAGCAGACTGGAAGTGAGCCTCCAGGACAGCCGACCTGAACTGACCACAGGGATATTCCATATCATATGATGTGTTTGGCGATAAAAGCTTGGGCAAAGGAAGAGGAAGCAGAGGCATTTGTGGCTATGGAGTTTGTCTTCTCAAGAAACCATTATGCATGCTGAGGCCTTGCTCTCCAAGAAGTGGCTGGGGATCTTCCCG